>NC_091447.1:37611413-37704085 GCF_964237555.1 Oryctolagus cuniculus
TTCTCTTCATACTATTTGTTGAAATCTTTTTACTTAGAGTAGGGTTAGCTATGTGATCATTAAGTATACTGACAATGGATCTATGCAAAAATTAAGAGTGAGAATGCAAGAGGGAGGGGTGAAATGGTTGGAGTGTGGGTGAGAGTGAGGGAATGGGGGAAGTGCCACTATGATCCTAAATCTATATATATGAAATATATGAAACTTGTATAACTTAAGATTTTAAAAAATTATAAATTTCATGATAATTAAGGAGTCCTGAAATTATTTGGTATCAGTAACTTATCAGTATTTAACATCTTACCATATATTACTCTTCAGTCTTATGACTTTTAAAAAACAAATGTAACATAGGGTATATTTCTCCTAAATTGAACAATCACACTCTCAGGTTCAACAAAAAAGGCATCATTACAATATGATCTGGAATTTATTAAACTTTTACATATTTTAAATCCTATCCAATCTGCCTACGTGTATCATACCAAGAACAGAAAAATTCCTGTGCATGTTAAAGGGAATCTCGAGCAATTTGGTGAATAATGATAATAATATCGCTATTATTTTCCTTTTGGGAAAGATGACAAGAGAAATCAATCAGTACTCTCTGAATACCTACAGTGATCCTAGTTTTATGCTATCTATGTATAAGCAAAGGATAAAGTAAAATTTGAAAAATGTATTGATTTTCTTAGACATGGCAAAAATACAATTATGAGGATACTTCAAAAAGCCTGTGGTAAAACAGAATTCAAAGGTAAGTTTATTCTGATGCAAAACATTTTTGAGATACATGTATACAATAAGTCTGTTTTCAAAAAGTTCACATAAAATAAACATTATGAAAAAATTACACATAGAATTCAAAAGGTTTTTTGCACTACAATAAACATCATTCAATTCCAAGTTTTCAAACTCTTTGAAATACCTTTGTACTCTTTCCCCTTAAGCATTTACAGGCTTTGATAGTAATTGTCTATGTGCTTTAAAAAAAAGATTTACTAATTAATTTATTTCAAAGGCAGAGAGATGGCTTGGGTAGCAGGGAACAGGTGTGATGGAGGTCTTCTGTCTACTGGTTCTCTTCTCAAATGAATGCAATAGCTGAGGCTAGGCCAGGCTGAAGAAACCGCAAACTCCATCCTGCCACATGGGTCGCAGGAACCAAGTATGTGAGCCATTATCTACTACTTCCTAGGTGCATTAGCAGGAAGTTGATTAGGAAGCAGAGTAGCTGGGATGTTGGCATTTCAAACAGTGCTTAATTTGTTATGCCACAACAACCGCTGGCCTGCTGTGATTTTTACTAAAAATTTTTATTTATTCATTTGAGAGGTGGAGGGGGGAGGGAGGAAGGGAGAGGGAGAGGGGAAGAGGGGGAGAGAGAGAGAGAGAACATCCATCTGTTGTTTGGCTCTGCAAATACCTCCTAATGGCTCCCCTGGCTGAGGCTGAAGTCAGCGACCAGGGCTTTAACTCAGGTTTCTCTTGTAGGGAGCGGGAACACAATCACTTCAGCCATCACTGCTGCTTTCCAGAGTCTGCATTATTAAGAACTGGGGTCAGGAACAAACCCAGGCACTTAGATATGGGATACGTTTGTCACCATTGTCTTAAACATGGGGCAAACACTACTACACCCCATTGTATTTTTTATTTTATTACCCTATTCAAGGTAACTATTTAGATAATTGCATAATATAAGAGTATTTCCAAAAGCTTATGGGAAAATAGAATTAAAAGAAAGTTTCTTTTGGTGAAAAATTTTGAAATGTATACAATTTTTTCATAATACACATTTGTTATGAACTTTGTGAAGATCTTGCATATATAGGTTGATGGGAAAACTAATTTTTACCTGTGGCAAACATGAGAAGAGAAACAATATGGAAGGAAATAAAGCATCAAAGGTTAATTTATATCATCTTTTTTATTAAGATCTCTCAATACCATTAGGTTTTTAAAGCTCTTTTTAGATTATGGAACGCTCATCCAATGTCCTTGCAAAAGATATATAAATAAGGTTATGTTAATATTTGTGTTCCCTGTTCTCTGTTGAGATATAATTTTCTTCTAGAGAACATTAATTTTCATGAGAAAAGGAACCAAAATTATTATGTAATGATTATAAATCAAGACAGATTATTCTCTATGATAAAAAATAAATAGAATTTCAAATTGTACAAGTTATTTAATTAGGACTGAGGTATAAAATTAAGTGTTTTCTGAATATTAATGATGTCTTAGTGGTGTTTCAGAACTGGCAATTGCTTATAAACAAGAGCCCAGGATGCCTAGAGATTAATCAAGGTAATTTGTGCTCATTCACTTTTAAAATAATCTTTAAAAATAAACACAAATAGACTAAAAACTGTTGAATCTTAATCTGTTTGGCAAGGCCTCTGGGACATCAATAAGCCAGAAAAAATGTGTAAACATATTTAATCCCCACCTTCCCCAACACAAAAAAGCACCTATCATGTGCTACATACCTTACATGTTTGGAATATCATTTTTTTTTTAACTTTTATTTAATGAATATACGTTTCCAAAGTACGAATAATGGATTACTATGGCTTCCCCCCCATACCGTCCCTCCCACCCACAACCCTCCCCTTTCCCACTCCCTCTCCCCTTCCATTCACATCAAGATTCATTTTCGATTATCTTAATATACAGAAGATCAGCTTAGTATACATTAAGTAAGGATTTCAACAGTTTGCTCCCACACAGAAACATAAAGTGAAAAATAATAGATGATTTTTTTTAATGATGATGAAATCAGATCAGACCTATTGTCATGTTTAATCCCAGTGAGAGTCAAGTTGGGAGTTGATAGTTTCTTTTCTTTTCTTTTTTTTTTTTTTTTTTACAGAGGATCAGTTTAGTATGCATTAAGTAAAGATTTCAACAGTTTGCACCCCCATAGAAACACAAAGTGAAATATATTATTTGAGTACTCGTTATAGCATTAAATCTCAATGCACAGCACATTAAGGACAGAGATCCTACATGAGGAGTAAGTGCACAGTGACTCCTGTTGTTGACTTTACCAATTTACACTCCTGTCTATGGCATCAGTAATCTCCCTATGCTCCAGTCATGAGTTTCCAAGGCTATGGAAGCCCCTTGAGTTCTCCGACTCTTATCTTGTTTAGACAAGGTCATAGTCAAAGTGGAGGTTCTCTCCTCCCTTCAGAGAAAGGTACCTCCTTCTTTGAAGACCTGTTCTTTCCACTGAGATCTCACTCACAGAGATCTTTTGCCAGAGTGTCTTGGCTTTCCATGCCTGAAATACTCTCATGGGCTTTTCAGCCAGATCTGAATGCCTTTAGGGCTGATTCTGAGGCCAGAGTGCTATTTAGGGCATCTGCCATTCTATGAGTCTGCTGAGTATCTCACTTCCCATGTTGGATCACTCTCCCCTTTATTTATTCCATCGGTTAGTGTTAGCAGGTACTAGACTTGCTTATGTGCTCCCTTTGACTCTTAGTCCTTTCATTATGATCAATTGCGAACTGAAATTGATCACTTGGACTAGTGAGATGGCATTGGTACATGCCACCTTGATGGGATTAAATTGGAGTCCCCTGGTATGTTTCTAACTCTACCATTTGGGGCAAGTCAGCTTGAGCATGTCCCAAATTATATATCTCTTCCCTCTCTTATTCCTACTCTTATGTTTAACAGGGATCACATTTCAGTTAAATTTCAACACTTAAGAATAACTGTGTATTAATTACAGAATTAAATCAGTCATATTAAGTAGAACAGACAAAAAAACTACTAAGAGGGATAATGTATTAAGTTGTTCATTAACAGTCAGGGCTATGCTGATCAAGTCACCGTTTCCCATAGTGTCCCTTTCACTTCAACAAGTTTCCTTTTTGGTGTTCAGTCAGTTGTCACCGATCAGGGAGAACATATGGTATTTGTCCCTTTGGGACTGGCTTATTTCACTCAGCATGATGTGTTCCAGATTCCTCCATTTTGTTGCAAATGACTGGATTTCGTTGTTTCTTACTGCAGTATAGTATTCTAAAGAGTACATATCCCATAATTTCTTTATCCAGTCTACCGTTGATGGGCATTTAGGTTGGTTCCAGGTCTTAGCTATTGTGAATTGTGCTGCAATAAACATTAGGCTGCAGACCGCTTTTTTGTTTGCCAATTTAAATTCCTTTGGGTAAATTCCAAGGAGTGGGATGGCTGGGTCGAACGGTAGGGTTATCTTCAGGTTTCTGAGGAATCTCCAGACTGATTTCCATAGTGGCTTGACCAGTTTGCATTCCCACCAACAGTGGGTTAGTGTCCCTTTTTCCCCACATCCTCGCCAGCATCTGTTGTTGGTAGATTTCTGAATGTGAGCCATTCTAACCTGGGTGAGGTGGAACCTCATTGTGGTTTTGATTTGCATTTCTCTGATTGCTAATGACCTTGAACATTTTTTCATGTGCCTGTTGGCCATTTGGATTTCCTCTTTTGAAAAATGTCTATTGAGGTCCTTGGCCCATCTCTTAATTGGGTTGTTGGTTTTGTTTTTGTGGAGTTTCTTGATCTCTTTGTAGATTCTGGTTATTAACCCTTTATCTGTTGCATAGTTTGCAAATATTTTTTCCCATTCTGTCGGTTGTCTCTTCACTCTCCTGACTGTTTCTTTTGCAGTACAGAAACTTCTCAATTTGATGCAATCCCAATAGTTAATTTTGGCTTTGACTGCCTGTGCCTCCCGGGTCTTTTCCAGAAACTCTTTGCCTGTGCCAATATCTTGAAGGGTTTCTCCAATGTTCTCTAGTAACTTGATGGTGTCAGGTCGTAGATTTAGGTCTTTAATCCATGTTGAGTGGATTTTTGTGTAAGGTGTAAGGTAGGGGTCTTGCTTCATGATTCTGCACGTGGAAATCCAATTTTCCCAGCACCATTTATTGAATAGACTGTCCTTGCTCAAGGAATTAGTTTTAGATCCTTGATCAAATATAAGTTGGCTGTAGATGTTTGGGTTGATTTCTGGTATTTCAATTCTGTTCCATTGGTCTATCCTTCTGTTTCTGTACCAGTACCATGCTGTTTTGATTACAACTGCCCTGTAGTATGTCCTGAAATCTGGTATTGTGATGCCTCCGGCTTTGTTTTTGTTGTACAAGATTGCTTTAGCTATTCGAGGTCTCTTGTGCCTCCATATAAATTTCAGCACCAATTTTTCCAGATCTGAGAAGAAGGTCTTCGGTATCTTGATTGGTATTGCATTGAATCTATAAATTGCTTTTGGGAGAATGGACATTTTGATGATATTGATTCTTCCAATCCATGAGCATGGAAGATTTTTCCATTTCTTGGTATCCTCTTCTATTTCTTTCTTTAAGGTTTTGTAATTTTCATCGTAGAGATCTTTAACGTCCTTGGTTAAGTTTATTCCAAGGTATTTGATTGTTTTTGTAGCTATTGTGAATGGGATTGATCTTAGAATTTCTTCCTCAGCCATGGCATTGTCTGTGTATACAAAGGCTGTTGATTTTTGTGCATTGATTTTATACCCTGCTACTTTGCCAAACTCTTTTATGAGTTCCAATAGTCTCTTGGTAGAGTTCTTTGGGTCCCCTAAATAAAGAATCATGTCATCTGCAAAGAGGGATAGTTTGAGTTCTTCCTTCCCAATTTGTATCCCTTTAATTTATTTTTCTTGCCTAATAGCTCTGGCTAGAACCTCCAGAACTATATTGAATAGCAGTGGTGAGAGTGGACATCCCTGTCTGGTCCCAGATCTCAGTGGAAATGCTTCCAACTTTTCCCCATTCAATAGGATGTTGGCTGTGGGTTTTTCATAGATTGCTTTGATTGTATTGAGGAATGTTCCTTCCAAACCCAGTTTGCTTAGAGTTTTCATCATGAACGGGTGTTGTATTTTATCAAATGCTTTCTCGGCATCTATTGAGAGAATCATATGGTTTTTCTTCTGCAGTCTGTTAATGTGGTGTATCACATTAACCATTATCACATTAAACCATCCCTGCATACCAGGGATAAATCCCACTTGGTCTGGGTGGATGATCTTTCTGATGTGTTGTTGCATTCTATTGGCGAGAATTTTATTGAGGATTTTTGCATCTATGTTCATCAGGGATATTGGTCTGTAATTCTCTTTCAGTGCTGCATCTTTTCCCGGCTTAGGAATTAAGGTGATGCTGGCTTCATAGAAAGAATTTGGGAGGATTCCCTCTTCTTCAATTGTTCTGAATAGTTTGAGAAGAATTGGAGTTAGTTCTTCTTTAAATGTCTGATAGAATTCAGCAGTGAATCCATCTGGTCCTGGGCTTTTCTTTGTTGGGAGGGCCTTTATTACTGTTTCAATTTCTGTCTCAGTTATGGGTCTGTTTAGGTTTTCGATGTCTTCCTGGTTCAATTTAGGTAGGTTGCATGTGTCCAGGAATCTATCCATTTCTGATAGGTTTCCCTGTTTGCTGGCATACAAGTCCTTGTAGTAATTTCTGATGATTCTTTTTATTTCTGTGGTGTCTGTTGTTACATTTCCTTTTTCATCTCTGATTTTATTGATTTGGGTCTTTTCTCTTCTTTTTTTAGTTAGTTGGGCCAATGGGGTGTCAATTTTGTTTATTTTTTCAAAAAACCAGCTCCTCGTTTGGCTGATTTTTTGTAATGTTTTTCTTGATTCAATCCTGTTGATTTCTTCTCTGATTTTAATTATTTCTCTTCTCCTACTAGATTTGGGTCTGGTTTGCTGTAGGTTTTCTAGATCCTTGAGGTGAATAGAAAGCTCATCTATTTAGTGCCTTTCCAATTTCTTGATGTAGGCACCTATTGATATAAACTTTCCTCTTAACACTGCTTTTGCTGCGTCCCATAAGTTTTGGTATGTTGTGCTGTTATCCTCATTTACTTCCAGATGGAATATCATTTTAAACAACAGAACTTTACAGCATTTCACACAACACTGTTCAGCCTTGGAACATAGCATAGTTATGCTCCTGATTACAGTTCAGTAGGAACTGGGATGAAAGGGTAGACCATCTTCCTAGACACAGAGAGTTGTGATAGTACATAAAGCTCCTATGCTGTTTATGCCCCCTTCAGCAGAGTGGCAGCTCTCCTTAACAACATGGCAACTGCAAATACTCTCGCCTTCCTCAGCCTTTGCTTAGAATTTCGCTCCTCTTAACCTTTTGACACTGAAGAGGCCCAAGGGCTATCTGAAGCCAGCAGTCCACCCCAAGCCCAGCACCAGTGCAGAGCAAACACCAAAGTGTCCCTGGGAGGAAGGGGCAGAGGGAAGTTGTGATTTTTCCTCATGCTTTATCTATTGCTCTGAACCTCTGCCTAGCAGAGTTTCTCTAAGCCCATTCCCACAGCATCACACAACAGCTTTGGCCTGCGCTGCAGTGGGTTCCTGCCTAGTAAATGTGATGAAATGCCCAACATAACCTCCCTTCAAAAAGGGAAAATGAAGTTACAACTGAATTTTTTAAGCACAACTACAGATGAAGCTTACTTTATGCTTCTAAACTGTCATTAGCTATTCTAAAGTCTTCTTAAGAAAAATATAAAGAGAAAAAAAAGAGAGAATTTTTTAAGCAGAAAGGGTCCCAGGTATATTGGAGATCCAATGTTTTAAAAAGTCAAGGAACCCAGGAACCTGGGTCACACACACACACAAAAAAGCTAATTGTTGCACAGAGAATAATTATCATAAATAGTCTTAAAGAAAAGGCTCAAACATTTGTGGATTATTGAAGGAAAATCAGGACCCAGCCTCACTTAAATCTGAAAATCATAAATACATTTCTTGGAAGTACTACCCTTATTTATTTGCTATTTTCGTCCTGTTTGTTTTCTCTCACTATTGTTAACATCTAAAACCAAACCAAAACAAAGCAAAACTCTTAGCCTCAAAACACTGGTTGATCTTTGTTTGTTTGCCTCAGAGACTGAAGAGGAGGGAAACATTTTTCTGAATGTCTTCTACCTCGCAGTAAGCCAGGGAAATCAGAAATTTGAACTTAAGGACTAAGTGGCAAGTGGGAAGAAAAGAAGGATCCTGGGGTACTTGAAACAGAAGAGGGAGAAAATAAAAGAACTAGCCTCAAATCAGGAAACATTTTACATACAGCAAGAGACCTGGTGTTCTCAGCTAAGCCTTCTTACAGGCACCACTCCAACAAGCTCCAGGTATAACTGTTCGGGTAGCTGGGAACTCATTTTTACACCAATGTAGGACAAGTTGAGAAGCACATCACTGTTAACCTATGACAGACCTCTGAAGAAGTCCTCTGAAGATACTGGTTATGCTCTACCCCACTACTGGTTTAGAACCAAGACTCCACAGAACAATGTCTTAATGGGGGACAAAAAAAAATCCCAAGTGTCAGACATCTAACTTATAACCAAACTTTTAAGAAACAACCTACTCACAAGTATGGAATTAATTTCTGAGGTCAGTTCCCTCAAAGTAACAAAAAATATCATCTGAAAAGAAAAACTGCAAGTAAAGTAATTTATAAGTAAAGTAATTTATATTCAACAGAAACTGAACATTTATAACTTACCATGGGCTGCCATTCTGGGTTGGTTTCAGTTTGAGTACTGTTAAACTGAATGGTATGGCCTAGAGCTGCCTGGGCATATATTTTAAGTATGGTTTAAAGGTTTCTCAAAGGGAATGATAACTAGCCTACCTTGATTTGTAAACAGACTGTAACTTACCCTTGTAACAAGCAACTGAGTTTCAGCCAATCACAAGTGGACAACGGTTCAGGCCAAGTTTAAATCAGACAGACCTGATCTGCAATCAATTCGGCTAATTTTGTACTTTATTTTTTGGATGTAATTACAAGTTGCATGTGTGGTAGAGTGGGGAATTCTGAATCATTTTTGGTCTATATTATTGTCTAAATTCTAGAATTACAAATGACATCAATTAAAATTTGCGAATCTACAAGTGGGCACTTCACACAGTTGTTCATACATCAGTTAGGATGCTGGCATCCCACAGCTAAGGGATTGGGCCACAGTCCTAGCTTCCTTTCAATTCTGGCTTCCTGCTAATGTACACATTGTAGGGCAGCAGGTGAAGGATGAAGTTGCTGGGTTCCTGCCACCAAGGAGGGAGATCCAGCTTCAGTCCTGGATTCCTGGCTACAGTCAAACCCAGCTCTGGTTGTTTTACCTATTTGGGAAAGTCAACTGTCATATGGGAGCTATCCCTGTCTTCCTGTCTCTCAAAAAATAAAACCCAAGTTTCTTTCAAACAAATTTTAAAAGTCTCATCTTCTTAAAAAATATTTATTTATTCTGAAAGTCATAGTTACACAGAGAGGGACAGAGAATATAGAGAGAGATCTTCCATCTGCTGGCTCACTCCCAAGATGGCTGCAATGGCCAGTGGGTCAAGCTGAAGTTAGGAGCCAGGAGATTAATTCAGGTCTCCCACGTGGATGGCAGCACTGAACACTTGGGCATCTTCCACTGCTTTTCCCAGGCCATTAACAGTGAGCTGGATCAGAAGTAGAACAGCCAGGACATGAAACAGTGCCCAGATGGGATGTCATTAAGTGGCAGCTTTACCAGCTATGCCACAATACCTGCTCCTTAAGAAGTCTTATACTAATGTGGCTGTACCCACTCTGAGGGAGTGTTTTTCTAACCCACTCTAAGGTGCCATATAAGGTAGTACTCATCTAGAATATGGTGCCTAAAAGCTAAAATCCTATTAAATAGGAACCAAAAATAACAGCTATGTCCCCCCGCCTTCCACTCACACATATACTTTTTAAATACAAAGCAGAGATACCAGAAGACAGAAAAACATTGGGAAAAGATATACACAACACATTTATCTAAGAAAAGATTCATATCCAGAATATGTAAAGACATCCCCACAAAACATTAAGAAAAAGACTATTTAAAGGTTGGGCTAAAGATGTGAACAGGCACTTGGGAAAAGAGAATATTCAAATGGCCAATATGTATAAGAAAAGGTGATGAATATCATTCTTATCAGGTAAATGTAAATTAACATCCATCACAATGGCTAAATCTAAAAGATGACAAAACCAAATGTTGACAAAGACATGAAGCAATTTGAACTCTCTATGCATTGCTGGGGGTAAGGTAGGATACTGCCATGACTCGGATTGGAAACCTAGGAGGGAAGAAGCGGGAAAATACCGGAGAGAGAGACTAGCAAAGAGCCTAGGGGAAAGCCGGATGGAAAAAGTGCTGGAAGAAATTTAAGATTGAAAGTGAAAGTGAAAGTTAGAAGAAACTTAGACTCGGATACAGACTATGGGGGGAAGCTAGGAGAGATCTAAGGGTGAAAGTGAAAGCTAAAAGAAACTTAGACTCGGATACGGACTACAGCGGGGAAGCTAGGAGAAATCTATGGTTGAAAGCGAAAGTGAAAGTAGAAGAA
This sequence comes from Oryctolagus cuniculus, assembly GCF_964237555.1. Classification (NCBI taxonomy): domain Eukaryota; kingdom Metazoa; phylum Chordata; class Mammalia; order Lagomorpha; family Leporidae; genus Oryctolagus; species Oryctolagus cuniculus. The sequence continues at coordinate 37,621,837 of NC_091447.1, forward strand.
ACAGACTCGGATATGGACTGTGGGGAGAAGCCAGGAGAAATGAGAGAGAAATATTGTTGGAAGAAAGTTAGGAAATATACCGGGTAGAGAAAAATATAAGCTAGGGAAAATGAAGCCACGGGGGTAGGCCGAAGCGGAGAAGTAAGCTAGGTTGGGATTCGTCAAGTTAGCCCGGGGAGCAAAAGGCGAAAAACTAAAACCAGAAGCGGAGACATAAGCTAGGTTGGCGTCCGTCAGATTAGCCCAGGGAGCAAAAGACTGGAAGCCAAACCGAAAAGCGGAGATGTAAGCAAAGTTGGAATTCGTCAGGTTAGCCCAGGGAACTTAGACTGAAAACTAAACCGAAAAGCGGAAATGTGAGCTAGGCCGTGATTCGTGGAAGCCGCTACACGCAGAGGGAGCGCGCGGGGCACGAGCGGAGAGAGCGCACGGGGCACGAGTAGATAGGAGAGTGCAGGGCTGGCGTGGAGGCCATGGTGCAGATGAGAGAAGCGCGGGCTAAAGCCGCCCAGAGCAGGGAAGCCGCCTCTGGGCGAGGTGCTGAGAAGCCGCCTCGGGGCGGGCGCCGGGAAGCCACGGGGATAAGAGAAACAGAAGTATAGAAGTAAAATGAGAGAAATAGGAATGCTGGCAGATAGAAGTAAAATAAGAGAAATAGGAATGCCCGGAGATAGAGAAATAGAGAAAAATAAGGCCTCCCCACAACACGGCAATGAGAGGGCTCAGCTTCGGTCTGCCTGATTAGTAAGGCGATAAGCACCTGCAGGCAGTATGCGCCGCAGGTCACCAAAGATAGGCACGAATCAACATCAATAAGTCTCCCCACAATACGGCAATGAGAAGGCTCGGATTCAGTCTGCCTGATTAGTAAGGTGGTGAGCACCTGTGGGCAGGCAGAGCATGCGCCGCAGGGCACCGAACACAGGCACGCATCAGCGCCTAAAAACTTCCTCACAACATGGCGAAGAGAGGACCCGGATTCGGTTTGCCTGATTGGTAGGGCTTGTAAGCACCCGTGGGCAACTTGAGCAGAGCAGAGCAGAGTGTGCGTTGCAGGGCACCGAAGACAGGAGCGTATCAAAGCCAAAGAATAAAAAGAAAGGGGAAACTGTGGGGAGCAACTGAGACTAGACTAAGTTACTGGAATTAAGACTTATTCTATGCATCTGCTCTCCCACAATATGGCGCTGAGAGAGAGAGATCAAACAACCTCTACGCAGCTGCCTCATCAGTTTGACAAGCTGCAGGAGCTGATCCTGCTCCTGATTGGAGGAGAGCAGCGTGCTCGGCGTGTGGGTAGCAGAGTTGGGATTGGTGGAAGAGGACTATAAAGGAGGAGAGAGACAAAATGCTCCAGGAACATCTGAAGGAACATCTGAGCAGCCCCTGAGAGAGCCGGCCGGCGGTGTGCCGCTCCTCCGCGGAAGCGGGGAAAGTGGCAGGGATGCCGCCCCTCCACGGAGGTGGAGGGGTCGGCAGCCAACCCGGGAAGGGCCGAGCAGACAAAAGAACAGTGCAGGGTCCAGTGTCATTCCTCCGCGAAGAGGGGGAGTGACAGGATACTCTTTTATTTTAATGTAGTAGAATTAATTACAGAAGATTTTCTGGGGGAAGTGCTTATATCCTCAACATCAAATCACTTTAGGAAACAGTTGGCTCCAAGGATGCCATAACTCTTCCTTCTGTGGCTGGACAGAGAGAAATGCATGCCCACAGCTAAAGTTAGGCTCTGAGTTACCCAGTGGGAAAAAGTGATGAAAGAAGAGGGAATTCTGCTGAAAAGTTAAGAAAGCTGAGAAGCTAGACTTTCTGCCTTTCATGGAAAAGAAGGAACTTCAGAAAAACAGAAATCTTTGTAAACACACAACCATGAAACCAACTTGTTGATATTTGTAACAATTACCGAGACATTAGAACACACTTTTTGTGTAGAGACAGTCTTGTAATAGAAATGTATCCTTTGTCAAGTGCAGCCTACACAACTGTAAATTATAATTTAACATGCTGAAAACACTGTGATGATGTATGTTCATAGTAACAACATTTTTTTAATGATTTATTTATCTATTTGAAAGGGAGAGTTACAGACGGAGAGGGAGATACCAAGAGAGATCTCTTATCTGTTGGTTTACTCCCCAAATGGCCACAAAGGCCAGGACTGGGTGATGCTAAAATTAGGAGCCTAAAATATGACCTGGGTCTCCCACATAGGTGGCAGAGGCCCAAGAGATTGAAACATTGTCCACTGCCTTCCCAGGTGTATTAACAGGGAGCTAGATCCAACGTGGAGCAGACAGGACACTAGCTGGAGCTCATATAGGATGCCTTTGTGCTGCTGTGCCACAATGTGGGCTCCAACATATTCTTTCTAATGATTACTCAGTGTAACTTGTAGGCCACTTTGATAATTGTGTGGAAAGCATCATTAAAACTAGTCTAAGTCATATGAAGTACTAGCAATGCTAAAAGCACTCTGCTACTTGAGTCATGTGAATTATCTCATTTATTTTCTACAAAAGTAGACACCTAACAATTATAAAAATAAAATAACTTATTTTTCCACAAAAGTGGAAGCCAACAATAATAGGTATTGTTATTATCCCCATTTTAGAGGCGAGGAAATAAGAGGCAGAAAGGTTAACAAGTTTGCTGTAAGTTGCTCAGATAAGTGGTAAAACAAGTCTGACTTCTGACAGTGTAATTCCAGGGTCTGCTCTCCTAATAGCACTGGCCAGTGCCTGAAGAATCAGGTTAAAAAATTTACAAGGAGATAATGAAATCTTAAAAAAAAAAAAAGTAAGGACACATGAAAATAAAAAATTGAAAAAATTGACAAGAACTAAATTAATATAACTTCTCCTCCCCTCCACAAAAAAAAATCCAGCTACTAAAGATTAACCCACATAATTTTTCTGAAAATATACTTTGGGTAACCATACATCTCAGGTTGTTGTCTTTTATAGAAACAGGGAATATATGAAAAAAAAAAGAAACAGGAAATATATAACAAATTAATGCTTATAAAGATCAAGTATCTCAAAAGAAAGGTTCTGTACTGAAGTTAAAAACAAATTCCACATATAATATCCCTTGACAAAAATTTCAAACTTCTAAAAATAAAAATTAAAATTTCTTTTTTTCTATAAGCAGGCAGAAGGATGTTTTCTTGTTTTTTGTTGAAGTATCAACGGGCAAACACCGATGAACTACTTGCTTTCCATTCAACCTTATGCTAACATTAACAGACACAAGAAAGCACAAACATGCAGAGAGAGCACAAATATGTGCAAATATAGCACACATGCAAAATGCAAGAGTTACCTGCAAGCCCATTAACCTCTCCATGTGCATAGGCAGACTCATGTAAACCTGTTCATCCAAGAACATAGCACTATCCCTTCCACACACAAAAACTCACTCCCACAAACTAGTTTTTAGAGAATTTTTATTCACATATAAAATAACTATTAATAAGGCATAACTGTCAACAGAGGGATTTTAACAACAGACTAATGTTCACAAACCCACTTGATTCCTAGGATTTATCACATTCATTTTACATATGAAGAACTGTACAAAAATGAAGCATTTTTCCCTATGTGAAAGTGCTAATAAATGACAAACCCAGCTCTTTAATACTTAATTTGTAACCTCTTACTATTATACTTAGCAAGGCTGCTGAAACAGTACTGTTCATGTTCAACTACAAATAACTGTCAGACACTATGTAGTGGCTCAGGTTCCCAAACACTTCATAAAGTAACTGTCTTTCTTAATGTTGGAGATATTATAATCTGTGAAACTAAAATAAAGAGAAGGAACAAAAATCTAATGGAGCACTTAACTAACTGTACTGGTAAGTTTCTGTAATTTTTGATGAGCAGTTTGCATAACCTTAAAAACTGTTCTTATTAGGAGATGGCGTTGTGGTGTGGTGGATTAAGCTGCTGCCCTCAAGGCTAGCAGGCACGCATGCTTTACAAGTCCTGGTTTGAGTCCCGGCCTACTCCACTTCCAATCCAGGGGGTCCAAGTCCTTGGGCCCCTGCCACCTGTGTGGGAGACCCAGAAGAAATTTTATGGCTCCTGGCTTCGGTCTGCCCTTGCCCCAGCCATTGCAATCATTTGGGGAATGAACCAGAAGATGGAAGATTTCTCTCTTTTTCTCTAACTCTGCCTTTCAAATAAACAAACAAATCTTTTTTAAAAAGTTCCTATTTGATCTCTTAAATTTTTAAAAGCAGAGAAAATTGATAAGACATTTTCAGTTCTATTTAATTTAAACATGAGAGTTTGCTGGATAAATAATATGTTTTTTAAACTTACCACGTAATGCCTTTGATTCCAAAGAGATAATTTAAAAATCTCCAGACTGTTACCTAGTAGGTTCATAAAAAGTTTTTCCCTTATTATAAGTATATTGTAAAATATAAAAAGTTAACCAAGTGCTAGAACAGAAGGGCCACTCTTACTGAAATTAAAGCTTTACTTTAAAAAGGAAGAAACTTTACAAAGGAAACCATGTCAGTAACACTTAGCAATCACATTTGGTTGAAAGACAAAAACATCTCCAATCATGTCATTGTACTGCTCCACAATGTTCCATTTAAGAAAATTTATCCCATTAATGAGGTTTATTGGGGAGATAAACAATCAAAACATGATACTTCCTTCTTTCCACTAAAGGACTTAAGAATAGTAAACCTATCCTTTTCAACTTTATTAAAATTAGAACAGTAAAACAGAAAAACAAAAAGCCCAAACAACTCTACACTATTATTACTCACAATCCCTCTGGGAGAAAGAGAAAGCTTGCTCACTGATGACTATAAAACAGTAGCTTCCCTAAGTTCATAGTTTTTCTGTAACATCATCTATTGGATGAGTAGGCATCCATATAGGCTTCCCAATCACCTCTATGGGTCTTGGGATCCAGGGGAATTGATATTAATATGATATATTTGCTTTGCTATGAATACTGAAGTTATTTTTCAAAAACATTAAGTGTTTTTTGAGAGAATGAGAGAGAGAGAAAGTCCTTCTATGTACTGTAATGGCCTGTAATGGCCAGGGCATGGCTGGGCCTAATCCAGGAGCTGGGAACTCAGTCCAATTCTTTCTACATGGGTGGCAAGAACCCAATCACTTGAACTATCACTGCTGCCTCCCAGGGTCTGCATTAACAGAAGCTGGAGTCCAGAAGTTGATTTTTGCATTGAACCTGGGTACTCCAATAGAGGATGCAGGCATCTTTACCCAGCCCTAGTTCCTTGTCTTTAAACCATGAATCCTTGTGCCAGCATCCATAAAACAGTAACTGGCTAACACTTTCAGGTTGTACATAGGACAAAATCAAATCAAGACAGCTGAGAAGATGTAATTTATTCTTTGTCTCACTAGAAGACAGAAGAATCTTAATGGAACAATCTAGAAAAATACTGAAGAGGGTAAGCTAGGATGACCGAGACAAACTGTTCCATTTTATTTAAATTCCCAGGATTCATCCTTCACCTATGCTAATTCACCCAGGAGTGGTAGGCCCTATCTGAGAGAGAGGAAGTAGCTTTAACCATGAAAGAAGATGGAAACTATTTTTGAAGATTGAAAAGTATTTGTTTACTTAAAGAAACCACAGAAGTTTAAGAGTGATCAGATTCTTGTTTTACTACCAAAGGTAGAAGAATTTCTCTCTGAAAATTGAGTAAGGACAGAGGGAGCTAATCATAAAGTATTTTTGTGATTATCCTTTAAAAAGCAGAGTAGGGTTGAATTGTTCCAACAGGGTTCATGAGACACATGGCCAACAAGGCCTAAAAGATTTACCATCTGGCCTTTTATAGAAAAAACTTATATCATGTACAGTATGTATCAGTAGTTAGTATATTGCTTCCTTTGATTGCTAATTAGTATGTCATTGGATTAATATAGTATATTTTGCTTATCCATAGTAAACATTTGGAAATTTCCAGTTTTTGGCCATTATGAATAACGCTATCTATATTCATCAACAATTCTCAATGTAGACATGTGTTTTCATTTCCTGTATAGTTCCTAAGACTGGAACTGCTCAGCTGTATGCTAAGCTTCTGTTTAACTTTTGAAGAAACAAACTGTTTGCTAAAGTGGTTGTACTATTTTAAAATAGCAATACAGTTGGAGAGTTCCAGATCCCTCAAATCCTTGTCAACACTTGGTATTACCTTTGTTTTAAATTGGTCATTGTAGTTGGTTTGTTAGCTGTATCTCACAGGTTTTTAATTTATGTGTCTAATGCCTAATGATATTAAGCAACTTTGGGGTAGTCATTTGCCATTTACCTCTCTTCTTTGGTGAAACACTTCTAGTCAAGTAAAACACTGACTTGCTCATTTACTTGACTTACTTAATTTCCAAAATTTCTTATATAATCTATAAATAAGCCCTTTATCAAATACATGATTTAATATTTCTTCCAGTCTGTGGCTTGACTTTTCATTCTCTTATTGGTGTCTTCAAATGTAAATGCTAATTTTAATCCAGCTTTTATCACTCTTACCCTTGGTGTTGTTTCTAAGAATGCCTTGCCAAGTGAAGATCTGCTATAAACTTTTTGATTTTAGGGCTTATATTTAGGATTAGGATCCATTTTGAGTTAATTTTTCTGAATTAAACTAACAGAATTAAGCCTTTTTTTTCTTACAAAAGGATATCCAGTTATTCTAGCATCAATTGTTAGAAAGACTGTCCTTTCCAACTGTGTTGACACTGTTGTCAAAAATAAACTGACCACATATATAAGGGTTATTTCTGGACTCACATTTTTGTTCTATTTATCTACATGTCTTCCTTTATGGCAATATTACCATAACTAAATTAATACAGATTTACAGAAGTACTGAAATAGTGTACTATAATTCCACCAAATGCTTTTGTTTCTAAAATTATATAGGCTACTTGAGGTCCTTTCCATTTCCATATATACAAAGATTACCTTGTCAATTTCATCCAAAAATCAAATTGCAACAAAACAAAAACCCTGAAATTTTAATAGAGATATCAAGGAATCTACAATTTGGATAAAATTATCATCTTACTACTAATAAAATTAATTCTTCCAATTCATGAACAAGGTAGTCTTCCCACTTATTTGTATCATTAATTTCATCCAGCAACATTTTCTTTTCAGTAAATAATTTTGCATTACTCCTATTAAATTTATTTCTAAATATTTTAATCCTTTTGATGCAACTATGAATAATATTTTATAATGTTTGTAGTTAAATACATATAAATATGATTGATTTCTATATATGTTCTAGTATCCTGAAATATAGCTGGACTATTAGTTCTAGTTATATATTTATGTATTCCCTACTAATTTCTACATGTTAACTGAATAAAGGCAGTTTTGCTACTTTTACAATCTGAATCAGGAAGTATTCCTTCTTTTATTTTCTGAAAGAGTTTGCGAAGGAGTAATATTATTTCTTCTTAAAACATCTGATAAAATTAATCAAATCTGACCCTGGGTGTGTGTGGGTGGGTGGGGGGAGGTAGACATTTTTAAAAATTAATTCAATGTCTTTATTCCAAGTTTATTCATATTTCTATTTGTTTTTAAATAATTTTGGTAACTTATCTGTCTGGGAATTTGTGTCTTTCTAGGAATATGTCTATTTCATCTCAATTGTCTAATTTGATGTCAGAATTATACATAATATTCTTTCATAATAAGTTCTACCAAATTGGTAGTGATGCCATCTCTTTCATTCCTTTTTTTTTTTAAATTTATTTAATTATTTGAAAGTCAGAATTACACAGAGAGAGGAGAGGCAGAAAGAGAGAGAGAGAGAGAGAGGGAGAGGGAGAGGGAGAGGGAGAGAGAGAGAGAGAGAGAGAGAGAGTCTTCCATCCAAGGGTTCACTCTCCAACTGGCCGAAATAGCCGGAGCTGTGCCGACCTGAAGCCAGGAGCCGGGAGTTTCTTCCGGGTCTCCTATACGGGTGCAGGGGCCCAAGGACTTGGGCCATCTTGTACTGCTTTCCCGGGCCATAGCAGAGAGCTGGACAGGAAGTGGAGCAGCCAGGTCTTGAACAGTCAAAGAGCAGGCAACTATGTGGGATGCAGGTGCTTCAGGTCAGGGTGTTAACCTGCTGTGCCACAGCGCTGGCCCCTGTTTCATTCCTAATACCCCTACTTTACTCCTCTGTTTTCCTTTTGACCAGAGTAGTTACAAGTTTGTTGACTCTGCAAAGCCCTTCTCATTTTATTGATTTTTCACAAGTATTTTTACTTAGTTTGTTTCTACTATATTCCTCATTATCCCTGCTTGCTATTGGTCTGGGTGGCTATTTTTTCTAGTTTCTTGAGATGGAAGTTTAGGTAAATGATCTGAGACTTTTTTCTTCTTTCTCATATAAAATTTATATATAGATTTTCCTTGGAGCATTGCTTTAGCCGCACACAAATTTTAATAAGCTGAGTTTTCATTTGCATTCAGATAAGAATGTATTAAAATCTACCTGTGGTTATTATGAAACTATTCTTTAACGGCTAAGATTTTTTTCTGCTACATGAGTTCAATCTTTTGAAATCTATTGAGACTTACTTCATTGTCCAGCATACAGTCTAACATAGAGAATGTTTCAAATGTGCTAAAAAGAGCATGTATTATGCAGTTACTAGATAGTTTCTAATATTTGCTAGTTAGCTCAAGTTGATTTTGTTTTTGAAATCTTCTATCATCTTGCCTATCTTCTGTCTAACTAGTTGAGGATGGGATGTTGAAATCAATTACTACTGCAGAACTGTTTCTTGTCCTTATAGTTTTTGCTTCAGGCACTTTGTAACACTTGTTATGCATATGCATTATTGATGCGTATAGATGTGTATAGATGCACACACATTAATCACAAGTATGTCTTTCTTACATACTGACTTTCGTCATTAGGCAATGTTCCTAACTGTCTTCAGTAGTACATCTTGTCTTAAGGTCTATTTGGCCTGATATTAATAACTCAATGCTCTCTTGGCATTTTTGTTTTCTTTGTGTATCTTTTCTCATCATTTTACTTTCAACCAATTTATGTCTTTGAATATATGGTCAGTGTTTCAAAGATAGCATGTAGCTAAGTGCTGTTCTTCCATTTTATTTTTTAAAGATTTATATATTTGACAGGCAGAGTGAAAAAAGAGTGAGAAAGGGAGAGAGAGAGTGATCTTCCACTTGTTAGTTTACTCCCCACATGGCTGCAATGGCCAGGACTAGTCTAGGCCAAAGCTAAGAGTCTTAACTCCATCTAGATCTCCCACATGGGTGGAAGGGACCAAGTACTTGGGCTGTTTGCCACTGCCTTACTAAACACATAAGCAGGGAGCTGGACCAGAAGCAGAGCAGCAAGAACTTGAACTGGCATTCCAATATATGGTGCCAGCATTGCAAGGAAACTTGCTATACCACAATGCTGGCTTTATCTTTTTTTTTTTTTTTACTTCATTTTGTCACTGTTTGCCTTTCAAGTAGAAATGTTCAAATCATCCACATTTAATGAAATTACTGATATAGCTAGATTTACACAGGCTAATTTCTTATTTATTTCCTATTTGTGTCACATTTTTTGTTCCTCTTCTCCTTTACTGCTTTCTTTTGTGATATTTTTGGTGTACCATTTAATTCCTCTGGGTTTAATATTTTTGGAATTATTTTCTCACCAACTTAGAAATTGCTATAGCAGATTAAAAAATATATCTTTATTTATCACAATCCTCAAAATAATACACACTTCAGTAAAACAGAAATTACATTTCAATTTATGTCCATCTTCTCACATCTCCCTGCTATTGTCACAGATATTTCATTTATAGGTTATATATCTAACAAAGCAATGTTATAATATTTATGCCAGCACTGTGTCTTAGCAGGTAAAACACAGTGGGTGCCAGTTTGAATTCCAGCTGCTTGACTTCTGATCTAGCTCCCTGTTAATGTGCCTGGGAAAGCAGCAGAGGATGTTCCAAGTTCTTGGGCCCCTGCATCCACATAGGAGACCCAGAAGAAGCTCTTGGCTTTTGGCTTTAGCCTGGCCCAGCTCCAGCTGTTGCAGCCATTTGGGGAGTGAATCAGTGGATAGAAGACCTCTCTCTGTCTCTGTCTCTGTCTATCTGTAACCCCACCCTTCAAACAAATAAAATAAATGTTTAAAAAAAGAAAAAGAAAATGCAGGGCTTCCTTATTTAAAAAACTATTAAAATTTTTGGAAAAGACCCCAGAAGCATAAGCAATTAAAGAAAAATTCAAAAATGGGATTATATTAAGCTGCAAAGCTTCTGTACTGCCAAAGAAACACTCAGCAAAGTGAAGAGTCAACTGACAGAATAGGAGAAAATATTTGCAAACTATGAAACTGATTAGGATTAATATTCAGAATCTATAAAGAGCTTAAGAAACTCAACAAAAATAAAACAAACAATCCAGCTAAGAAATGGGCAAAGGACTTGAACTCTAGTCTATCAACTGATGAGTGGTTAAAGACATTGGGGGAGGGGGGCACTGGGACCATGGTACAGTAGGTTAATCCTCTGCCTGAGGCACCAGCATCCCATATGGGAGCTGGTTCTAGTCCCTGTTGCTCCTCTTCCAATACAGCTCTCTGCTACTGCCTGAGAAAGCAGCACAAAATGGCCCAAGTGCCCAGGCCTCTGCACCCATGTGGGAGACCCAGAAGAAGCTCCTGGCTCCTGGCTTCTAGCTTCAGATTGGCTCAGCTCTGGTTGTTGCAGCCAACTGGGGAGTGAACAAGTGGATGGAATAGCTTTTGCTCTGTCTTGCCCTCTCACTGTCTGTAACTCTACATCACAAATAAATAAAATCTTTAAAAATAAGAAATTATGGTATATTTACAACTATGGAATACCACACATTGGTAAAAAAATTAAATCCTGTCTTTTGCAACAAAATAGATATAACTGGAAACCATTATATTTAGTGAAATAAGCCAGTTCCCAAAAGAAAGATACCATATGTTTTCCTTGATCTGTGATAACTAATAATGTGCCTAAAATGTAAAGTATAGGAGTAAAACTGACACTTTGAGATTCAATGAGCATTACAACCGTTGTCTTTACTATTGAGGAACAATGTTTTTTTCTTCATACTATTTGTTGAACTATGCTTAGTGTAGGGTTAATCTTATGAGTATAAAGTAAACTGAAAATAGATCTTTGTGAAAATTAAAAGTGGGACTAGGAGAGGGAAGAGGAAGAGGGTGGGAATGCTGGTGAGAGGAACAGTAGGGTGGGAAGTATCACTGTTCATAAATCTGTATATATGAAATACATGAATTTCATATACCTTAAATAAAATTTTTTTAAAGATTTATTTATTTGAAAGACAAGAGTAAAAGAGAGATTAGAGATAGGGAGAGAAAAAGAGCGAGATCTTCCATTGGTTTCACTCTCCAAATGGCCACACACAGCCAGGGCTGGGTCAAGCAGAAGACAGGAGCCTGTAACTCCACCTGGGTCTCCCACATGGAGGGCAGAGGCCCAGCAGAGTAGTCAGTACTCAAACTGGTGCTTCCACATGAGATGCCGGAGTCTGAATTGCAGCTAACTTGCCACACCATAACACCAACCCCTCCTTTAATCCTCTAAACAGTTTCCTTTAGTTCTTTCAAAATTTTATAATAGCTGCTTTGATGTTTTTATCTGCTAAATACAACATACCAAGATGCTTATCAGTTGATATGGTTTCTACATTTTCCTGAATATGTGCCACACCTTTTTGCCTTCTATGCATACCTCCAAACTTCTTTTGAATAGACACTTTAGATAACATACTTTACCAACTCTAGATTCTGATTTTCCTCCTGAAGTTTTTTTATTTTAATTGTTTGTTTTAGTAACTCAATATCCTATAAGTCTGTATGTGCCACCACTGTCTCTACTCCATTATTTTAAGTCTAGATTTTAAAAGCCAGCCTTACTCTTGGTGTTAAGTCAAAGACTAATTAGAAGTTTTCCCCAAACATTTGAAACCAGTAAGGATTTCACTTCTTATTGTTATAATCTGTATTTGGCAAGATGAGCACATTCAAAATTCAGGTCTTTTACAAATTTGTGCCCAGCTTCATTTCTACTACCCCTGTTGAATCTCCACTGAATCTCTACCAAGACACAACTGATCAAGGATGGCTTGGGTCCACCTTGTTTTCTGCTGTGCATGTCCACAGCCTCCTGTCAACTAGGGCTGTGTAGGGAACTTATCAAGACCCATGAACTGTCTATGAAACCCCACTAGTCCATAAGTCTGCTGCATGGCCCAAACCGGATTATAACCTCACACTGGTACAGTCATGGGGCCTCCCAGTTCACTTGCCCCTAAGATTATTATTTTAACCTATAATATATCATATCAAACGATCCTTCTGCAGTTCAGGTGGCAAAGCTGTTGGTTTTCAAAGCCTGCCTAATCCTGGTTGAAATGCTACACCAACAGAGCTGGGAATGAGGAAATGGGGAGGCAAAGAGCAACAGAAAAAACACCACAAACTTATTACTATTCTCACCTTAAGATCACTAGTTTAATGAATAAAGATCTCAATGTTTATTATTAATTTCCAGAGCACTGAAACAGTGGTTTTTATAAGTTTTGTCCAATTTTACAGTTGCTTTCTGGGGAGAATCCCATCAATCATTCCTTCTTAACAGTGTGTATCATGTGTCACTGTAGTCTAGTTACAGTACAACTGCATCAAATCTTGGCAATGATTTTGAGAATATACTTAATTATGAGACAAAATTTCAAGTTCAATTTTGTTATTCACATCCTATGCTATGTGTGGCTATTTTAGGCTTAATTTCATTTCTTTTTTATTGCTACTGGGAAAAACCGATCTTGTGCGTGTGTTTGTGGGTAGGGTAAAAAGGAGTCACGGATTACCCACACTTGTAACATAAAGCAGCTACAAAAAGTTATACAGAAATAGGCAAAATCAGGTTTATAAATTGTATTTACTCAGACTGACACAATATATAAGGGTACCTCAAAAAGTCTATGGACCAACAGAATGGGAAAAAATATTAGCTACCTATCCAACAAAGGATTAATATCCAGAATTCATCAGCAAGTTAAAAACTCAACAATAAAAAAAAAACCAACCCAGTTAAGAAATGGGCAAAGGAATTCAATATAAAGTTCTAAAAAGAAGCAAATACAAACAACCAACAAATATATGCAAAAATGGTCAATATCATTAGCTGTCAAGGAAATGCAAATCAAAACCACAGTGAAATATCACCTCATCCCTGTCAGAATGGGTAAAACCCAAAAGATAGAAGAGTAATAAGTGCTGGTAAAGATGTGGAGAATGGTGAATACTTACACGCTGTTGGAGGGAAGGTAAATTAGTGCATCCACTGTGGTAAACACAGTGCAGATTTTTAAAAATACTAGAAATAGACTTGCCATATGATCCAGCATTCCCACTTCTGGGTATATACACAAAATACAGAAACACACTGTATCAGAGAGATATCTGCAGCACCATATTTATAGCAGCACTGCTCACAACAGCCAAAGTATCAGTGAAGGTGTCCCTGATCAGATGAATGGTTAAAGAAAATGTGGTTTATGTTTATACATAATGGAATAGTATTCAGCCATTAAAAAGAATAAAATTCTACTATTTGCAGCAAAATGAGTGCAACTGGAGGACATCGTCTTGAGTGAAATAAGGAGGAAACAGAAAAACAAATATCATGTTATCCTTTATATGAGGGAACTAAAATATATAAAAAAAATCAAAAACAAGAAAGAAATGCCTCTGTGTATCCATATCGCTGCAAATACACTTTTTTCCAATTTTGTTTTACACCTTTGTCAAGCTAATGGTTAAGAATGTTGTATTAGGGGCCCGTGCCGTGGCTCACTTGGTTAATCCTCCAACTGCGGCACCAGCATCCCTTATGGGCACTTGGTTCTAGTCCCAGACGCTCCTCTTCCAGGCCAGCTCTCTGTGGTGGCCTGGGAGGGCAGTGGAGGACGGCCCAAGTGTTTGGGCTCCTGCACCCGCATGGGAGACCAGGAAAAAGCACCTGGCTCCTGGCTTTGGATTGGCACAGCGCCAACCATAGCGGCCATTTGGGGAGTGAACCAATGGAAGGAAGACCTTTCTCTCTATCTCTCTCTCTCACTGTCTATGACTCTACCTGTCAAAAAAAAAAATAGCAAAAAAAAAACCAAAACCAAAAACAAAAAAAACCCAAGGCTGTTGTATTACTATTGTTTTTAATGTTCTGCAATTACTTTGAAATTTTATGCATATGTATGAAATAGTCATTTTTCCATTTGATAAAGCCCTTGCCTATACTTTCACTAACCTAGGATCTTTTTACTCCTTTACTGTAATGTAAATTAAAGATATTTTACTAAAGAAAGTGTTTGTGAGAAAATATATTCAAACTTTATTTTAGTGCAAAGAACTTTGAAATCCATGCATATGGGGGCCTTTAAAAAGTTCATAGACTGGCTGGTGCTGTGACGCAGCAGGTTGAAGCCCTGACTTGAAGCGCCAGCATCCCATATGGGTGCTGATTCTAGTCCTGGCTGCTCCTCTTCTGATCCAGCTCTCTGCCATGGCATGGGATAGCAGTAGAGGATGGCCCAAGTACTTGGGCCCCTGCACCCACGTGGGAGACCTGGAAGACGCTCCTGGCTCCTGGCTTCAGATCAGTGCAGCTCCAGCCATTGCAACCATCTAGGGAGTGAACCAGCAGATGGAAGATCTCTGTCTCTACCTCTCTCTCTGTCTTTCAAATAAATAAGATAAATCTTAAAAAAAAAAAGTTCAAGGAAAATATATATTGTGAAAAGTTATGCATGGATTTCAAAATTTTCCTGTACCAAACTAGACTTATCTTTTAATTCTACTTTTCTACAATCTTTTTGAAGTAGCATAATGCATATATGAAAATGATACTAAAAGGTCTGCAAATTATGGTAATGAAAAACATTTCAAAGAAATGTTGAAGGTTACTCTGGAGAATAAAAAACTGCATATTGCTAGCATTTTAAATATTTAGAATTAATATTTTTCAGAAGGCAGAGTAAAAATAAGGTAGCATAATTCTGAGTTAAATATATGCAACCCATTTCACGACTTAAGCTGAATCAACTCAACTGATTCTCTTATAAAGTAGTGATCATTACATACATAAGGTATGTATATATCTTTTAACAGTGTTTATACCAGAGACAGATTGAAAATAAACACAAAGGAACGCAATTCTTGGACTCTGAAAGATGTAAGGGTAGGAAAAATAAAAACGATATTCAGAAAGTAGTAATACAGTCTGCTAGGACCTAAACAGGTTGTAGACAAGAAACAAAACTAACTTACCTCTTTCAGTTGATCAGCACTTCCCCATGATGCAGAACGCTGATGTGACCTCTTTTCTGTTCCCTCTTCTGCCCAACAGCTAGGTGTCTTTAAAACAAGAGAGGAAATATAAAAAAATAAGTAGCTGTGTCTCTATCCCCTTATTTCAAGCAACTGAAATATATTTCAAATTCTTAAGACACACTAGTTAGGGAGCTATACCAAAATTGTTTAAAAATGCTAAGATTTTCATAACCATATGAAATGTCCAAAACATGTCATATTCTAAATTAGATATGATCAACCAAGGTTATCACCTTGCTTAAAACATTTGATATCTTCACATAAACACTATTTTTTATTTTATTTTATTTTTGACAGAGTGGACAGTGAGAGAGAGTGAGAGAGAGACAGAGAGAAAGGTCTTCCTTTGCCGTTGGTTCATCCTCCAATGGCCGCCGCAGCCTGCACACCTCACTGATCTGAAGGCAGGAGTCAGGTGCTTCCTCCTGGTCTCCCATGGGGTGCAGGGCCCAAGCACTTGGGCCATCCTCCACTGCACTCCCGGGCCATAGCAGAGAGCTGGCCTGGAAGAGGGGCAACCAGGACAGAATCCGGCGCCCCGACCGGGACTAGAACCCGGTGTGCTGGCGCTGCTAGGCGGAGGATTAGCCTGTTGAGCCGTGGCGCCGGCCTCACATAAACACTAGTAACAAAGTTACCAATCCAAAGAGAACTGTGGATATTTGAATATTGGTGCTTAAAGAGAAGTGTCAAACTAAATATGAAATGGTATTTCATGCCACAATGGTATAACATGCCACAAGAAAAACAGGACTAGCTTGGGAACAGTGGAATTATAGATAACCGACAATAGCTAAGACCTGGAACCAACCCAAATGCCCATCAGCAGTAGATTGGATAAAGAAATCATGGGACATGTACTCTATAGAATACTGTACAGCAGTCAAAAACAATGAAATCCGGTCATTTGCAACAAGATGGAGGAATCTGGAAAACATTATGCTGAGTGAATTAAGCCAGTCCCAAAGGGACAAATATCCTATGTTTTCCCTGATTGGCGACAACTAACAGCACCAAAGGGGAAACCTGTTGAAGTGAAATGGACACTATGAGAAACAGTGACTTGATCAGCCCTTGTCCTGACTGTTGATGTACAATGTAATACTTTATCCCTTTTAGTATTTTTTTTTGTTCTAGTACTATTGGTTGAACTCTGTAATTAACACACAATTATTCTTAGGTGTTTAAATTTTAACTGAAAAGTGATCCCTGTTAAATGTAAGAGTGAGAATAAGAGAGGGAGGAGATGTACAATTTGGGACATGCTCAATCGGACTTGCCCCAAACGGTGGAGTTAGAAACATGCCAGGGGATTCCAATACAATCCCATTAAGGTGGCATGTACCAATGCCATCTCACTAGTCCAAGTGATCAATTTCAGTTCACAATTGATCACACTGACAGGTCTAAGAGTCAAAGGGATCACACAAACAAGACTAGTGTCTGCTAACACTGATAGAATCAAAAAGGGAGAGAACAATCCAACATGGGAAGCGGGATACACAGCAGACTCATAGAATGGCAGATGTCCTAAACAGCACTCTGGCCTCAGAATCAGCCCTTAAGGCATTCAGATCTGGCAGAAAAGCCCATTAGAGTATTTGAGGCATGGAAAGCCAAGACACTCTGGAAAAAAAAAAAAAAAAAAAGACCTAAATGAAAGATCTCTGCAAGTGAGATCCCAGTGGAAAGAATGGGGCCATCAAAGAAGGAGGTACCTTTCTCTGAAGGGAGGAGAGAACTTCCACTTTGACTATGACCCTGTCGGAATTAAGATCGAAGTCGGCGAACTCAAAAGGCTTCCAAAGCCTTGGCAACTCATGACTAGAGCCTAGGGAGATTACTGACGCCATAAACAAGAGTGTCAAACTGTTAAGTCAACAACAGGAGTCACTGTGCACTTACTCCTCATGTAGGATCTCTGTCCTTAATGTGTTGTCCAATGTGAAGTAATGCTATAGCTAGTACTGAAACAGTATTTTACACTTTGTGTTTCTGTGTGGGTGCAAACTGATGAAATCTTTACTTAATATATACTTAATATACACTAAATCAATCTTCTGTATATAAAGATAATTGAAAATGAATCTTTATGTGAATGGAATGGGAGAGGGAGTGGGAGATGGGAGGGGTGTGAGTGGGAGGGAAGTTATGGGAGGGGAAAGCCAATGTAATCCATAAACTGTACTTTGGAAACTTATATTTACTAATAAACGTTAAAAAAAAAAAAGAAAACAGTCAAAAACACTAAAAAAAAAAAAAAACACTGTGAAGGCTAAGACTGCATTTTGTTTATATACCTACAGTTAGAGGTTTTTTAACGGCTTTTAAAGATTCAGTGACAACATTATATGCTCAAATTTTTTTATCAAGCTCCAATTACATATCAAGTTTTGTGCTCCTTAAGTCAGCTCAGTTCTAAAGTACACAGTACTCTCTTGCACGTGGTCTTACTAATTTGAAGAACCATTTCTTATTTTTAAGTTTTCACAGTAGACATGTAATAGCTACTTTTCACTGAATGAATTCTGACCTACCAGGAATCCTTCACTGAATTTCAGAGACCTGTCCTGTTCTTGGGGTTATTTCCACCATCTGTATATCATTTCCTTCCAATTGCTTAATCAATTGTTGGTACTAAAAATAATGACTTTTTCTGCCCACTGAATTCAGTATTATTACATTTAAATCTGCTGACAATAAGATACGGATTCTAAATACAAATGAGGCTAACATTTATCAGCATCTGTTATGTCCTAGATACCATCCAAGAAGCTTAAATGGATTATTGTATATAATCCTCATTGCAATAGGCACTAGAATTATCTCCCCAAGAATTCCAATAACTCAGAAAACTTATCACTTTGTTTATACTGTTTCCCAACAATATGGTACCCCTTATATCATTCATTTATTCATTAGTTTATACAAAATAGCTATTAATACCTTGAGAAGTTTAATGTTTACTCTCTTATAACTTAACGATGACTTAATTCTAAACTGTAATCTTAATTCTATAATATTAACACTTAATTTATACTTCTAACACACACACATGCATTTCTCATTAAATGCAACTTAATACTACCACAAGATTTCCAATGGAAAACTGACAGATTATGAAACAGAACAAGCTGAGAACCAATGTACCAGACAACAAAGGTCAGGGAACCAAAGTAAGAGCAACTATCAGAAATAAATATGACCTATTTCACAATTTTACTTAAAGCAAGCTTAAAGGGCAAAGGTATGGAGAGTAGATGAAGAAAAACAGGTTAATTCTGTTATCAGTTACATGTTTCTCTTTAAGGTAGGAAAAGTGAAAGTTAACAGGAGTATTTGAAAGGTCCTTCACTACATATCTTTTACTTTTGATCCAAATGAACACATCACCTCTTAAAATTAATAAGTAGAATTCTCAATTCCTGGTAATTTTAGAGACAATATTTAAAGTTGATAAATAAAATATTAAATATTTGAGTCATGGACTAAAATGTTTTCATCAATGCAGCTGAATACAGCCCTTTAGGAACCAAAAATGTTACTTCATAAAACAGTAAAATGACTATTTTGATGGGAACTATTCACCTTTGGGATTCTATAATACTCTGTCTAATAATCACACAATGGGTGACAGTAAAGGTGATTGTGTATGCATTTACTTAGCAGCCAGTAAGGAACAAGCTCCATAGTAACAATTTAGGGCCCTGGAATGCAATATAAGAGGATAAGATGGTCAAATACTAAGACTTGCTTCATTTCATTTAGTACCCCACTTCCAAAATGTTTCAGCAAGTGTGACTTTTGGTTAGGAAGTGAGTTTCAGATCAGAGAGGTGAAACTGAAAGCTCTCGTTTGTATCTATTACTACTGAGGTAAAACATCTATTCCTTTGACTAAACTCCACCCCAAACAAGTTCCTTCCAGGAACAGTGGAAAAGGTTAAGTATTTTAATATAATCTCACTAGCAAAGAATTTATGTATTTTAGTTCAGTTTTAAGACTTTACTGAATACTGGATAAAGCTAAACGCTAAATGTTAATTTCACTTTTTTTAAAAAATACACAGATTTCTAGCATATTGGGAAGATTATAAATTTCCCTAAACTTGAAGCCTGATAAAATTAAGAAAAAAATTTAAAGCTATTTAATATACTTTTTGGCATGTTTTGTATATGAATATACTCATTTGCAGAGGAGTATAATCAAAGGAATAGATAGTGTACCTCAAATAGAAAGAAATATAAATGAAAACTTCCAGTTTTACCACTCTGATTATGAAGAGAAACATCACCTCTAGATACAGAAACAAACAAAATTTTATTTAAGATCTAACCATCCATGTGTCAGTCCTCAAAGAATGTAAGTTTTTAAATCTCTGATACCACCCAAAAAAGACCAAGAGTCATGAAAGTAATTGAGACTTCTCTAAAGAGTTACAATCTTAAAACATATGAGGGATAGTAAGATTCATATATAAAATTCTTTCTGACCCAAGTGACAGATAATTCAGATATTTACATCATGCTAGAGCACAGAGGAAGTGAATCTTGCAAAATCTTTCTAAGAAGCAAGTATAACACTAACCTAAGGATTATACTGAAAAGAGAAAAAAATTCAGACTTTATTTCTGAATATTAAATACTAACACTTTGTTTGCCATTGTGTATTTAAAAACCTCATTAACTAATAAGATTTATTACATAAATATTATCATGGAACAAATATTAAGTTATCTATTAAAGAAATTCATCATGTATAAAAAGTGAATCAAAATGTATCCCATTTCTGACTAAAATAAGAAAAAGAAAAGTCAGCAAAACAATCACATGTGTTTGACATATGCAAAGTACAATATATCATATCCAGTAAATAAACTACCATCAGAGTCAAGAACAAGTCCAGAGCATCCACTAAAACAACCATCAACTTCCATTGTTCTAGCTCCCTGCTTTGGTCCAGCCTGTCCCAGTTGTTGCATGCATTTGGGGAGTGATTCACTGAATGAATCACTCTCTCTCCCCATATGCCTTTGTGTCTCTCAAATAAAAAAAAATTAATGGAAAAAGCAAGTCAGAAATATGATATAAAGTGTGATTCCATCTCTATGTATCTTTGTTTCAAGAATTTATTCCTGGGGCCAGTGCTGTGGCCTGGAGGGTTAAGCCTCCACCTGTAGTGCTGGCATGCCATATGGGTGCTGGCTGGAATCCGAGCTGCTCCAATTCTGATTCAGATCCCTGTTGATGTGCCTGGGAAAGCAGCAGAAGATGGTCTGAGTGCTTGGGCCCCTATGTGCACATGGGGAGACCCAGAAGAAGCTCCTGGCACTGGTCTGGCCCAGCTTCGGCTGTTGAGGCCATCTGGGGAGAGAACCAATGGATCGAAGATTCTCTCTCTCTCTCTCTCTCTATTTCCGCTTCTCAAATAAATAAACTTTTTTAAAAAAGAATTTATTCCGTAAGATTTAGAAAATTCTTTAAAACACGTACTCCCCCAGAAAACTTGTTAATGATTAAGGAACCAACCCATGAGTCAGTAGCTATTGTTCATGCACTTCTCAGTTACATGGATTATTATCAATATGTATTATAAAAAAAAAAAAACTAAATACAACCTAAAAGTATGTATCTGAGTATTTCTTTTAATTTAGAAGAGTTAAAAATATTCTGAGTTACTGGAAGGGTTACAAAGGTATCACCAAGCATCACTCTAAGAAGTAAGAAGCTTAGAGATTTTATGAGGCGTTATAATAGGATGCTGACTTAGGGGTTGTGTCTGGAAAAATCCAATGTGAAAAAATCTGTGTTTAGGCAAATGATCCTTTTCTTTTCCAAATTACTTATAAAAACATTACATCTATCATTTATTAGGAATGTAAATCTAATCTAAAGCACTAATTCTTGTTCAAAAAGGTGGTTTCTCTTGCTAAGACCCAATACACTAACTTGCAGAAAGCCTGTTAATTGGAATCAGCCGCAGCATGGTAACACCCTTAAGTGTTCTAGTTTACTAGACATTTCAGAAGAGGAAACTTGGGAAGGCTGAGGTATCAGTGATCTGTCACAGGGTTACTTTGGACGGACTAATCACACAGAGAACATTGCTTTCATCTGTATCAGAATAAAAGGCAAAGTCTACACAACTCATAGAATGATAACAGGACAGTAAGACTGTATATTTTTTTAAAAAAAGTTCATTTAAGGTTAAGCCAAAAAGTTAACCAAGCAAATAGCAAAACTTGGAAGAAAACACCTTTCTAGTATTTAGTTCTTTCATTCTATTTTTATTTTACATTCACATTGTACCTTTAAAAAGTTTTAAGCAAAACAAAGTTAAAGAAAAAAAATACACTATGGTCTGAAAACTTGCTAAATGGGGTAGTATGTCACATAGACATCTGAAATGATATTACATGACAATAACTACTCAGCCTTCAAACCCAATGGCTAAAAGCCACAAAGGTTAATTTTTGCTAATATCACGTGTATAGGTCTATTAGAAGGCTATAATTGTCACTGTCAGTGATCAGATGGAAAGAATGGAAGTGAATACTGTTAATTCCACTAGTCATAAAGAAATTACCAGCTTTCTACAGTTTCTTCCTACACCAACTCTCACACATTTGGCAAAGCCACATCTATCTTCAAATGGGCAGAGTACAATCAATCCTACCATGTGCCAAGGAGAGGGACAGACAATATTTGTGAACAGCCTGAATGATGACTACACTTGGAAGTCGGAGGAAACACCTTTGATTTCTGCGGCTTAGGTATACTATTTTTATTGTTTGACCATTTTAGAAACATTATTTATTACTTTCACATTTAAAAACACACTTAAATAGAGAATTTAAAATTTGTTGCGAAACTGTACTTTACAATTTAGGGCAAAGACTGAGGAACTGCTACTGCCTGATTTTAGCATACTTAACTTTTAAATTGTAAGAGTTGGTAATACATTTCAAAAAGGCTGTATATGCAAGGATAAAATAACATTAAATTAATAAACACTAAATTCCACAACTGATTTTTACTTTTTCTTTCCAATAACAATAAGCTGACAATGATTATATTCTCAGTGGCTTTAAAATATAAATTTTATCTTTTAATATTCAGAATAAAAAACTGTGCAAACTGGGTATTATTAATTTTGATTTACAAAAAAAGGAAACTGAAGCCTGGGCCTCCTAGCAGTTAATTCACTGAGCAACAATTTTTTACCATTTTATTTAAATTTTCAAATAGAACAGTTAAAAAACTGTTCCACGAATATCCATAGAGCCAGTACTTAGACTTGGAAACATATACCATTTTTCTATTTTAGTTTCACATATCTATCCATCTATCCATCCATCCATCAAATATATCTTATTTTTCATTCATTTCAAAGTAAGTTGAAGCCACCAGGAAGCTGGAGTGGAGAGCAAGAGCTGGGAATCAAATCCATGTACTCTGATTTGGGACATGGAATTCTTAACTGCTGAGTTAAACTCCTACTTCTTTCATTATTTTAGTTTGCTCCTTCTACTTAAAAAGAAAAGAAGTTTATCATAAAACAGTATGCTGTGTTATGATGGCAAAAGTCTTATATATCTCATGTCTACTGCAACTCTTCATTGCATGGAGAGGCCATGGATAACTCAGCTATACCACTCCAGGGATATGCATGTACATTCTATGTTCACACAAAAATGTAATCACCTAATGACGCCTCAGAATGAATTCCTGTTGTTAATCAACAAATAATTGCATTTAAAAATTGCTAAGAGAGGACCGGCGCCACGGCTCACTAGGCTAATCCTCCGCCTTGCGACGCCGGCACACCGGGTTGTAGTCCCGGTCGGGGCACCGGATTCTGTCCCGGTTGCCCCTCTTCCAGGCCAGCTCTCTGCTGTGGCCAGGGAGTGCAGTGGAGGATGGCCCAAGTGCTTGGGCCCTGCACCCCATGGGAGACCAGGATAAGTACTTGGCTCCTG
The DNA here is from genome assembly GCF_964237555.1 of Oryctolagus cuniculus. Classification (NCBI taxonomy): domain Eukaryota; kingdom Metazoa; phylum Chordata; class Mammalia; order Lagomorpha; family Leporidae; genus Oryctolagus; species Oryctolagus cuniculus. The sequence goes on from NC_091447.1 coordinate 37,645,254, forward strand.
CCATCGGATCAGTGCGGTGCGCCGGCCGCAGCGCGCTGGCCGCGGCGGCCATTGGAGGGTGAACCAATGGCAAAGGAAGACCTTTCTCTTTGTCTCTCTCTCTCTCTCTCTCACTGTCCACTCTGCCTATCAAAAAAAAAAAAAAAGAAAAAAAAAGAAAAAAGAAAAAAGAAAAAAAAGAAAGAAAAAAATTGCTAAGAGAGAAGATTTTAAGTGTTTTCACAATAAAATGTGAGGTAATATATGTCAAGTAGCTTGATTAACATATTCATTTCACATAAACATACTAAACATGTTATATATAACCATAAACATTAGAAAGCTTATGAAGTTATTTTTGAAAGTATTTATTAACTTTTATTTACTTGAAAGGCGGAGCAACAGAAAGATCAAAAAATAGAGAGAGAAAGAGAGAGATCTTCTTACCTACTTATTTATCTCCAATTGGTTGCAAAAGCCAGGATTGGGCCAGGCCAGTCAAGAGCTAGGAACTCCATCTAGGTCTCCCACTACTTGAGCCAGTTCTGGCCTGGCTGTTGTAGGCATTTTGGGAATGAACCAGTGGATGGAAGATCTCTGTCAGTCTCTCAAATATTAGTACATACATACATAAAATACTTTCATCATATCAAAACATTCAATAATATTGAGTCTTGATTTGAACACAAGATCTGTCTCACAAGTTCACAATCTTTTCACAACATCACATTATTTCTTCTTTTTTATTTAAGGGGGCAGAGAGAAGAGACAAACAGAAGGAGAAAGCTCTCATCCTCTGGTTCATTCCTCAAAGCCAGCAATGGCTAGGAATGGGTTGGGCTGAGCCCAGGAGTTGGCATGTAATTCAGACTCTGATATGTGCGGCAGGAACCCAGTCACCAGAGCTGTAATTGCTGCTTCCCAGGGACTGTGTTGGGAGGAAGATGGAATCAGGAGGCAGAGCTGGGACTTGAACTAAGGTACTTCAATGTACGTCAGGAACATCTTAACCAGTAGGCTAAACATCCACCTTGCTATTTGTTTCTAAAGGGATTAAATAATATTAAGAACTTTGTTTCTATCCCCCAATAATGACAGTAGATGAAACATGGAAATATGAATAGAAGTTACTTAGAGACACCCTCCACCAAGACCAGAGAGTCCAGACCCAGATGTTTACTGTAAATTAAGTATCCCTCTAGCAAAGTTCATACATAAACAAAACTAGTCATTCCCTCTTCAAGGATTTAAGAGTCAATCTGGTAAAAATGGATGTGATAATAAAGCCATCTCACATGCTCATCTCTTATTATCTTCAATTAAACTAACAGATGATAAAGGATAAGAGTATTTCCTATGCTTGTGAAATAAGTATCACAAAGAACGCTGCATACATTAGTTGTCATGAAAGGCGGTGAGAAGCTGGAGAAAAAGCAAAACCTTTGGAATCAGTCAAAGGTTGTTCTCTTCATACTTAAGTATAAAACCATGAACACGTTATTTTTCTAAGCATCAGGTTCCTCACTGTAAAATGAGATCTATATTTGCCTTCCTTTCAATGTCAAGTTTCTAAATAAATGATCTACTTCCAGATTCAGGCAAGACAAGCCCCTATCCTGGACCATAATATTTAGGGGGAATTGCTCTGGCCTCTTTCAGCCATACCCTTACTTGTAGGCTAAAAAGACCTTGGGGCACAGGGTACGTATACCATAAGACCAAGCTCCACTACAGACTATGGTCTGGGTAATCTAGAACCAAGTATTCTATGTGCAAACAACAGCAAGACTGGCTTCCAACATCTCCAAGAACATACCTGCTAAGTCTCACTTCTTGAGGGGCTTTGGGTTAAAGCTGAATGTGAGAATCCAGGGAGTGGGGTCCCTAAGCACAAGTATGAAGTCACCTCAAAGTATAGAGTGTGAGGTAGAAGATAATGCAGTTTAGATTCAGAGATGGGATAGACCTGGCCTATAAGGATATATTCTAGCAGGTAACCAAAGAATTCTTAGTCTAAACCAGAATTTCAAGTCTATACAAAGATTTATTTGTCAAAGTGATAAGAAAAAATATATTTAATAGTTTATTCATATAACTCATGTGGGTCTTTGTTATTTGCCTTGCAAATATTACAAGTGGGCTTTGTCGATGTCTACTTCTAGTAACCTGAGTATCAGCTTACTCTTAAATATTATCACATTTAATCATATATATTAGGTTTCATTAACCTAAATAAATTTACAGTTAAAGAAACAGACATGCATAAGAGTTTCTGAGAAGAGTATTTCTGAATAGTATCAACACAAAGTATACATTCAATAGAAGTTGTTTTTTGTGTATACTTTTTTAATCTAAAACAAATAGCTACCATTTTTAGTTCAGTGCCAGTTAATATGCAAGGTAAGTGAGATAGTGATAGGCTCACTATTCCATATATCCTAAAAACCTCATTTTAGTAGTAATAAAAACGAAGCTCAGATTGGTTAACAGACTAATCTGCTTTAGAAATCTGGCTCCAACACTTCCTAGCTTTATGATCCCTGGTAAGTCAGTTAACTTCCCTGACTTTCTGCTTCCCCAGCTGTGTAATGGCACAATGTTCAGAGTTAATAAATGTTGATTCCTTCCTCTCCTTGCTTCCAGATGAATAAATTAGAGCATTCTCTCCCTTGTGCGCATTTTCAAATACTAAATCCTTGGTTGCTTGACCTTTATTACAATTGTGAATCCAATTCCTCCAGAAAGATGTTTCTGAATTATCTGTGCTCTGATCTCTTTCTCTAAATGTCCAGGCCAACATGTCCTGTTTTGCTAGTTATTTATATTTGAGAATCTCACTGCCTGAAGTATCAAACTTACACTTCTCCTTAGTAAATTAAGAATGGAAAACAAAGGATTAAGGTGGCATAAAATACTACAAAGGCAGAACTGATGTGAAGGATAATAAAGCAGCAGCTAATTTCACGGTTTCAAGCTTGCCTGAGAAAATGTCAAAAATTGAGAATTAGTGGTTTCATAAATCATGTCCAAAATTATCTCCTCCTTTTATTTCTTCATTCTTTAGACACACAACTCTAAAATGTTCTCCTTCCTTTGATGGCCCTCACATTTACATGTTCCATTTATCTGACATCTAATTATATACCATTTTGTATAATCAACGTTATAAATTTATGTCTTATCTTCTAAACTATGTTTCAGGTTCTCTAAGACCAATTACCACATCTTCTATTTATAGTATTATTCACAATGCCAATTAATGCTGACTGGCTACTGTTACGAAGATACAGTCAAGAACTCAGTTAATTATGAATAAAGACATCTTCAAATTTTTTTCTGACAGGAGAGAAAAGTTGTATAAATCAAAAGTTAGGGTATGCTTCCACATATAAGGAGAGTGTGACAAAACAGTAAATTTTCTATTTCTTTAAGGTTTTTAGCATAGGCTTTCAAATAGGAAAAACAAAATCCTTCAAAGTCATGAATATTTAATAAATTATTCTCAAGAACTGTGCAAACATGTCTTCAAAAATACTTACATTTTCTAATGGGGTTACTAGTCATTATTTTAATTTTAGAAAGAAACTCTTTAAAACTCTAAGTTTCTACAGCCATGATGTCATATTTGCCAAATGCCAAATGATTTTAAAAACATTTAAAATCCAGATGACAAAAACCAGTTATTACAGAGTTTACTTAAAGCAATGGGTTTCCTCTTTAGCTGGATATAGTCCACATTTGGGAAAAGGTGATTACTTTTTTTTACTGTGGTTAATGAACCCGATTTTAATTTTACCTGAGTAGCTTTATCTTTCATGCATGAAGGGTAGTGAACATGAGGATCCCGTGGCCACTGTCCTGTGAGGTAAGGTCCTGTTATCGTATCCAAAGAGGAGGTTCGCCTTATTGTAGCAGAGGTTCGAACTTGCTGAGATTTTGGCCTGTCCACTATAAAAAGAAAAAAGAAAAGATTAGTGGTTAGTAAATAAATTTCAATATTATTTATATCTCATGGTTTGTAAACTGTCATCTTATTTACACTAATGGATCTGTTGTATGATCTGATTAAATTTATGCAACTTTTTTCGAGGAAAATGCATTAATAAGTTAAATTTCCATAGACTTCATTTACTCTATGAAGTCCATTCATTTTACAGAACTGTAAAAAAATCTACCTATCATCCCCTTTCTCATTCCTCTAATTAAGACTGTATTACAGGGGCCAGAGCTGTGAAGTGGTGGGTTAAGCCACCAGTGGTGTTGTAGGCATTCCATATGGAGACTGGTCTGGGACCTGCTACTCTGCTTTTGATTCAGCTCACTACTAATAGCCTGGGAAAAGTGGCAGAAGATGGTACAAGTACTTGGGCCCCTTCCACCCACATGAGACACCCGGTTGAAGCTCCTGTCTCCTGACTTTGGCCTGGCCCAGCACTGGTTGTTGTAGCCATATGGGGAGAGAACCAGTGGATAGAAGATCTCCGTCTCTCTCTCGCTCTTTCTGTAACTATGACTTTCAACTGGGCCGGTACTGTGGTGCAGCAGGTAAAGCTGCTGCCTACAGCACTGCATTCCATATGGGTACTGGTTATTGTCCTGGCTGCTCTGCTTCCAATCCAGCTCCCTGCTATGGCTGGGAAAGCAGTGGAAGATGACCCAAGGCCTTGGGCCCCTGCACCTGTGTGGGAGACCCACAAGAAGCTCCTGGCTACTGACTTTGGATCTTTGCAGCTTCGGCCATTGAGGCCATCTGAGGAGTGAACCAGCGGATGGAAGACTTCTCTCTCTCTCTGTCTCTCTCTCTCTGTGCCTCTGCATTTCTGTAACTCTGCCTTTCAAATAAATATATAAATCTTTAAAAATAAATAAATCTTAAATAAAAGACCCCATCATGTCTTACATAAACTGTCAGTTTTCTTGCTTTCTCTGTATCTATTTCAACAGTGCTATTTACCACCCCTGCTAAAGAAATATTTCCATAGATAGCTACTGCCTTCAACTTAAAGTCTATGTTCTTTAGTATGATATAAATTTTTCTTCAATTTGGCTCCCATATATCTCAATATTTAATAGCTTGGTATTACTCCTCCATAAACCAATGCTAAGTGTCAGATAGGACTGACCTGAGTTTTTTCTAAATGAACCCACCCTGTCTTTATACATTCTATTTTCCTGAGTTTCCTAGAACTCTCTCCTTCCTTGTTCACTTAACAAGCACTTATTTTTCTTCAAGACCAGCTAAGATGTCATAGTGCCTCTATATGCTTCCCCAGTGCCCTTCCCTCTCCTTCCATCTCTGTTGAAGATATACTAGCTCTCCTCTGCTTTAATGGCACCCTAAGCTTCTCTCTCTCTCTCCTATCAGAGCAGTAAGTCTGATTAAATACTTAATGAATCTGTTCACAACTACACAAAAATAAAATGTATAAAGAACTTTATATTTTAATTCATTTTCCTCATTTATAGATGAAGGATGTAAAATCTAGGAGGATACAACTAAATTATTCAGTGAAATAGAGTTGCGAATGGAAACAAGAGGTAAAAAGGATCTCCTGACATTCTACACAGTTCAACCCACCTATTAGAATCACCTACTTCTCTTCCCTGTATAGGTGCAATAACTATCTCTCTATAAAATTAAAATCATCACGTTGAACACCAAATGCAAAAAGAAACTATAGATTTTCTATATACAAATCTAAAATAATTTACTATAATAATAATGTGCATTCTGTAATAAAGTCCAACAGATCACAAGTTTCATAGATAGTGTTCTGGCTTACAGGAAAAAAAAATTGGTTGCACATTATAGAAGGTCAAGAAATACCTGATTTTAAGTCAAATGCTGTCTGCCCTTTAACTACCTTCCTGAAACCAGAATATACAATTTGTCTGTAAGAAAAACAAAGGAGAATGCAATATGCACTCATGTTATTTTTATCTAAACAGCATTTTACAACTGCAGTTTTGATTCTTTTTTTTTTTTTTTTTTTTTGACAGGCAGAGTGGACAGTGAGAGAGAGAGACAGAGAGAAAGGTCTTCCTTTGCCGTTGGTTCACCCTCCAATGGCCGCCGCAGCCGGCGCGCTGCGGCCGGCGCACCGCGCTGATCCGATGGCAGGAGCCAGGAGCTTTTCCTGGTCTCCCATGGGGTGCAGGGCCGAAGCACCTGGGCCATCCTCCACTGCACTCCCTGGCCACAGCAGAGAGCTGGCCTGGAAGAGGGGCAATCGGGACAGAATCCGGCGCCCCGACCGGGACTAGAACCCGGTGTGCCGGCGCCGCTAGGCGGAGGATTAGCCTAGTGAGCCACGGCGCCGGCTTGATTCTTTTTTGACCCAAGAGTTAGGCAAAGTCAACATTGCTTTTGCATGATTTATATACTCTACACAAAAAATTGTTTCTTGTTTCATAATTACAGATTTGTTCACAGTATGCATTTAGTATTTTTTTTTTTTTTGACAGGCAGAGTGGACAGTGAGAGAGAGAGACAGAGAGAAAGGTCTTCCTTTGCTGTTGGTTCACCCTCCAATGGCCGCCGTGGCCGGCGCACTGCGCTGATCCGATGGCAGGAGCCAGGTACTTATCCTGGTCTCCCATGGGGTGCAGGGCCCAAGCACTTGGGCCATCCTCCACTGCACTCCCAGGCCACAGCAGAGAGCTGGCCTGGAAGAGGGGCAACCGGACAGAATCCGGCGCCCTGACCGGGACTAGAACCCGGCGTGCCAGCGCCGCAAGGCGGAGGATTAGTCTAGTGAGCTGCACGGCACCGGCCGCATTTAGTTTTGGGTGAATTGAGGTAACACAGCACTTCTCTACTCACTAACACAAAACTACCTCAAGTAGATCAAACAAGAACACATCTTAACAACCAGAAACATATGTTGAGTGTAGTTAAACAATCTTTGAATTAATTTATAATAGCTTGAATAACTTAATAAAATTACTAAAATAAATGTTCATTCATGTGAGTATGCATACAAAATATGAAAGAAAAGCAATTAAATGTATGTCTTTTTTTAAGATTTTATTTGGGAGGTGGAGTGACAGAGGGAGAAACAGAGAGAAAGGTCTTCCATCCACTTGGTTCATTCTCCAAAAGACTGCAATGGGAGCTGGCTGACCTGAAGCCAGGAGCCCCAGGAGCTTCTTCCAGGTCTCCCATGTGGGTGCAGGGGCCCAAACACTTGGGCCATCTACTGCTTTTCCAGCCCATTAGCAGAGAGCTGGATTGGAAAAGGGGCAGCCAGGACACAAACCAGTGCTCATATGGGATGCCAGCACCGCAGGCAGAGGCTTAGCTTACTATGCCACAGCACTGCCCCCCACCACATCATTATTAATTAAGCTCAACATGTATCAGGAAAATGGTAGCTGTTCACAAATGGTAAAATCAGGTGATTGGTATTACTAAGTAAAACCTGCTGAATTGTCTGCCACATGCACCAAGGGAAATTTCAAAATAAATTTCAGCCTTTCCCTATCCTCAAGAGGTTTATATTGGGATTGGAAGGACATGATTTGTATAATTAATCTATAATATTAAGTACTATATACATGGTACATGCAATATCAATAAAGTATAAGAAAGCAACGAAAATAAAACATAAATGGGGCAGCAGATATCGAGAATGATATTCTATAAATACAAAATCCTTAACTTTAAAGGAGCAGTAAGAGTCTAGCTATGCCACTTAGCAATCCTGCTGTTAACATCTTCCCTTTAAATATTTGCAGGTAAAATACAGAATATATAAATTCCACAATAAAATTGGACAGTTAAAAAAATCATACTTGCTACATAGTAGTAGATGATTTTTCCAAAACCCAGTACTGCTATGATCGCTAGTGTCAGAAAATGAGTGTATACAGATCTTGGTAAAAACGCCATCCTATCAGTCATCAGGTTGCACTTTCCTCCCTCTTTTGGTCTCTAGAGAGCCACTTAACAATAGCAGTTAGTAGGACTAGTTCTTCTCCAGAGTACCTACCGAGGACAAGCAAAATAATTCCTACTCTCTAACAGCCAAATAGTAAAACAGGTGAAAAATGCAAAACCATATGGGATAACGGAATCTGAATAGCCAAACATGCACTGCTCTAAACAGGGAATAGAAATGAAATTCCACCATACTCTCCATACTATACTTCCCAAGTGGCAAAGACCATGCCGTTTTTTGGTTGCCATTATGCAGCCACTCATAATGTAAACCAATACACACGATAAAGTGTCCACATTCTTCTCTTAGACTTTCACAGATTCCATCCTTGTTATTTTCTTGTTTAAGTAAAGGAATATTGTCAGTTTGCTGTGTTCAGATCTCAATCCATTTTTTAATTTTTTATTAAAGATTCACACACACACACACACACACACACCAAATGGTGCAACTGCTTTTCCAACCTTTGGAAAGGAGCTATTGTTTAAGAACTATAACTCTGTGAAACTTAAACCACCACTATGAAGAATCAACTGCTTTTTTAATTTATATGAAACCCACCATTGCTTACAACTGTAAAGAAAATTAGTTGTGGAAACCTGTACAATTCAGCAAAATGCTGTAGACTATTTCACCTAGAAATTAGATCCTGTGAGATCCTAGAATGTGGAGGCATAAGGCTCTCAGTCAACTCATAGGTGGGCTAAGCAATGGATCTCAAGGGATCCTGAGCCATGGTTTTCTGTAAAAGAATCACCAATTGGCTTACTACAACTGCAGGTTACTGGCCCTCCACTCCCAGCATGTCTGACTAGGCAGTTAGGGTAGAATAAGGAATCAACAATTTTTGAAAGTAAAACTAGCCAGATCCAGATGCATCACCAGGTATGGGAACCACTGAGGTCTCAAAACAGGGTTTAAGTGTTGGGTCCAAATTCTCATCAGTGATATGAGACTGTTTTGCAGTACAAACCAAGAAATTCAACTCTTCATGAAGCAACTCAGGTGACTCTAAAGCTTCTTAAAACTCAACATCCAGAAGATTGGGAATAGATCAAAAATGAAAATCCTTTTTTGACAATAACCTACACAATTTAGAGGTATTCAGTTTCACAACAAACTGAATATAATATTCTGCTGCAAACTAGTCCACCAGTTGTCTGAAATCTGCAACTTACTAACCATCCAGATCTAATCAAAATCTAGCCAGTGCTTTGATAAGGTCATTTTCTAGGTTAACGGCTGGCCATGGTAAAATCAACCATCAAGCCTAAATAAAGGGAATGCTATGAACACTGGCAAGATAACCAAGTTCAACACTTCAGTTTTTGTTTTGTTTCGTTTTTAAACACCCACTGGGGCAGGCTTTGACCTTGCAGTTAAGACATGTTCTTGCTATACTGGGGTACCTGGCACCAGCTTCTGTACAGCGGTGATGGCTCAAGTACTTTGGTCCATGCCACCCACTGAGAGACCCAGACTGAGTTCCCAGCTCTCAGCTTAGGCCTGGCCAAGCTCTGGATGCTGGGACATTTGAGGAGTGGACTAGCAGATGAGAATTCTCTCTCCTTTTCTTTCTCCCTCTCCCTCTCTCTCTGATAGAAAAATAAAGAAGAGAATAAGATGATCAATATAAAAAGGGCATCTTGCAGCAAATAAAAGGTATAATAGAAGTTACTTCTTGTAGATTACTTCATTAAAAAAATCAGATTTTTGTGTGAGGTGTAAGGTGGGGTCTTGTTTTACACTTTTGCAAGTTCAGATCCAATTTTCCCAGCACCATTTTTGAAGATACTATCCTTTCTCCAGCGAGTGAATTTTAGCTCGTTTCATTAAAAATTAGTTGGTTGTAGACATGCGGATTAATTTATGGGGTTTCTATTCTGTTCCATTGATCTATATGTCTATTTTTGTACCAGTACCAGGTGGCTTTGATTTTAACTGCCCTATAATATGTGTTAAAATCAGGTACTGTGATGACTCAATTTTTTTGTGGTTTCAGATTGTTTAAGCTATTCAGGGTCTCTTGTGTTTCCATATGAATTTTAACATTGTTTTTTCTAGAAGTAAAAAGAATGCCCTTAGTGTTTTGATTGAGATTGCACTGGATCTGTAAATTGCTTTCAGCAGTAGTGACAATTTGATGATACCAATTCTTCCAATCCACGAACATGGAAGTTTCTTCCATTTTTTGATATCTACTTCTTTTATGTTTTGTAATTTTCATTGTAGAGCTCTTTCACATCCTAGGATACATTTATTTAAGGCATTTAAATGTTTTTGTGACTGGGACTGATCTTACAAGATCTTTTGTAGTCACTGTGTTGTTTGGGTATACAAAGGCTACCAATTTTTGAGTGTTGATTTTATATCTTGCAACTTTACCAAACTCTTATGAATTTCGGTAATGCCTCAGTGGAGTCTATTGGTCCACCTATATATAGGATCAAGTAATCTACAAACAGGGATAATTTGACTTCCTCCTTTTCAATTTACATCCTTTTGATTTTTCTTGCCAAATGGCTCTGGCTAAAACTTCCATAACTATTGAAAAGCAATGGTGAATGTGGACATATTTGCCTGGTTCCAGATCTTACTGGAAATGCTTCTAACATTTCTCCATTCAATAAGATGCTGGCTGTCAGTTTGTTATATATTGCCTTGATTGTACTGAGCAATGTTCCTTCTATATCCAATTTATCATGAAAGGATGTCGAATTTTATCAAATGCTTTCTCTGCATGTATTGAGATAATCTTACGGTTTTTAGTCTTCAATTTGTTAATGACATATCACATTGATTGATGCATATATGTTGAGCCATGGTTTGTCATAGATTGCCTTGATTATGTTGAGGAATGCTCCTTCTATATCCAGTTGCTTGAGGTTTTTATCATGAGAAATGTTGAATTCTATCAAATTCTTTCTTTGCATCTATTGAGATAATCTTATGGATATTACTTCAGTTTGTTAATGTGATGTACTGCATTGATTGATTTGCCTATGTTGAGTCACCCCTGCCTGCATACCAGGGATAATTCCCACTTGGTCTGGGTATATGTTATTGGGTTTCATTAGCTGGTATTTTGTTGAAGATTTTTGCATCAATGTTTATCAGGGGTATTAGTCTATAGTTCTCTTTCTTTGTTATATCTTTTTCTGGTTTTGGAATTAAGGTATTGCTGGCTTCATAGATGGGGCTTGGGAGGTTCTCCTCTCTTTCAGTTGTTCTGAATAGTCTGAGAAGAATTGGAGTTAGTTCTTTAAAAGTATGGTAGATTTTTGCAGTGAAGCCATCCAGCCCAAGGCTTTGCTTTGTTAAGAGGGTCTTCATTACTCCGTCTTGGTTTAATTCAATCTCTGTGTTGGTTATTGGTCTATTTTGGTTTTCTATGTCTTCATGACTCAATTTCAGTAGATTGTGTACATCTAGAAATCTATCCAATTCTTCTACAATTTCCAATTTGTTGGCAATTAGTTATTTGTAGTAATTTCTGATTATCAATTTTCTTTCTGTGGAATCCTGTATAATGTCTTTTTCATCTTTAATTTTATTAATTTAGGTTAATTGGGATGATGGCATATCAATTGTATTTATTTTTTCAAAAAAATCAGCTCTCCATTTCACTAATCTTTTGTAATTTTTTTTGTTTCAACTTTGTTGATTTCTTATTTTATTAGTTATTTTCTCCTCCTAGTTTTGGGTTTGTTTTGTTCTTACTTTTGCTGTATCTCATAAGTTTTGATATGTTGCGTTGTCATCTTCATTCATTTCCAAGAAATTTTTATTTACTTTTTGATTTACTTTATGGCCCACTATTCATTCAGAACCATACTGAGTCTCCATATATTTGCATATTTTCTAGAGTTTCTTATGTTGTTAATTTCCAGGTTCATCCCACTATGGTCAGAAAGGATATATGGTATGACTTCAATTTTTTTTTTTCATTTGTCCAAATGTCCATCAATTTATGACTGGATAAAGAAAATGAAATACTATTCAGCCATAAAAAAGAATAAAATCCTGTCTTTTGCAATAACATTGATGCAACTGGAAACCATTATGCTTAGTGAACTAAACCAGTCCTCAAAAAACAAATGCCATGTTTTTCTGGTATGTGGCAGTTAACATAGAATACAAAAAATATATAGGAATGAAACAGATTATGATTTGATTGTTGTATTTAGCACTAGTTTATATTCCTGTGGAACTGTGTTCTTTCTGCTTTTTACTTGTTGGCTATTTTGATTAGTGCTGCATTAAGCCTGTGATATAGAGTGGACTGAAATTATGTTTTCCAAACATTAAAGAAAGGAAGGAAGAAGAGAGAATGAGAGAGGCTGGGTGGGGGCGTATTGTTATCTTCTTAAAATTATACATAATAAATACATGAAACCTGTCTCTTTAACTTTTATTTAATAAATATAAATTTCCAAAGTATAGCTTTTGGATTTCAGTGGCTCCCCCCCCCCATAACTTCCCTTCCACCCGCAACCCTCCCATCTCCCACTCCCTCTCCCATTCCATTCACATCAAGATTCATTTTCAATTATAATTATATACAAAAAATCAATTTAATATATATTAAGTAAAGATTCAACAGTTTGGACCCACACAGAAACACCAAGTGTTAAGTACTGTTTAAGTACTAGCTATAGCATTAATTTACATTCTACAACACATTAAGGACAGAGATCCTACATGAGGAGTAAGTGCACAGTGACTCCTGTTGTTGACTTAACAAGTTGACACACTTGTTTATGGCGTCAGTAATCACCCAAGGCTCTTGTCATGGGTTGCCAAGGCTATGGAAGCCTTCTGAATTTTCCAACTCTAATCTTATTTAGACAAGGTCATAGTCAAAGTGGAAGTTCTCTCCTCCCTTCAGAGAAAGGCACCTCCTTCTTTGATGGCCCCGTTCTTTCCACTGGGATCTCACTTGCAGAGATCTTTCATTTAGGTCTTTTTTTTTTTTTCCAGAGTGTCTTGGCTTTCCAAGCCTTGAACACTCTAATGGGCCTTTCTGCCAGATCTGAATGCCTTAAGGGCTGATTCTGAGGCCAGAGTGCTGTTTAGGACATCTGCCATTCTATGAGTCTGCTGTGTATCCCGCTTCCCATGTTGGATTGTTCTCTCCCTTTTTGATTCTATCAGTTAGTATCAGCAGACACTAGTCTTGTTTGTGTGATCCCTTTGACTCTTAGACCTATCATTATGATCAATTATGAACAGAAACTGATCACTTGGACTAGTGAGATGGCATTGGTACATGCCACCTTGATGAGAATGAATTGGAATCCCCTGGCATGTTTCTAACTCTACCATTTGGGGCAAGTCCGATTGAGCATGTCTCAAACGGCACATCTCCTCCCTCTCTTATTCCCACTCTTACATTTAACAGGGATCACTTTTCAGTTAAATTTAAACACCTAAGAATAATTGTGTGTTAACTAAATAATTCAACCAATAGTATTAAGCAGAACAAAAAAAATACTAAAAGGGATAAAGTATTACATTGTACATCAACAGTCAGGACAAGGGCTGATCCAGTCACTGTTTCTCATAGTCTCCAGTTCAACAGGTTTCCTTTTCGGTGTTTGGTTACTTGTCACCGATCAGGGAGAACATATGATATTTGTCCCTTTGGGACTGGCTTATTTCACTCAGCATGATGCTTTCCATATTCCTCCATTTTGTTGCAAATGACCAGATTTTGTTGTTTTTTACTGCTGTATAGTATTCCAGAGTACATATCCCATAACGCAGTCTACTGTTGATGGGCATTTAGGTTGATTCCAGGTCTTAGCTATTGTGAATTGAGCTGCAATAAACATTAATGTGCAGACAGCTTTTTTTATTTGCCAATTTAATTTCCTTTGGGTAAATTCCAAGGAGTGGGATGGCTGGGTTGAATGGTAGGGTTATATTCAGGTTTCTGAGGAATCTCCAGACTGATTTCCATTATTGTCTTTACCAATTTGAATTCCCACCAACAGTGGAACAGTGGGTTAGTGTCCTTTTTTCCCCACATCCTCCCCAGCATCTGTTGTTGGTAGATTTCTGAATGTGAGCCATTCTAACTGGGGTGAGGTGAAACCTCATTGTGGTTTTGATTTGCATATCCCTGACTGCCAGTGATCCTCAACATTTTTTCATGTGTCTGTTGGCCATTTGGATTTCCTCTTTTGAAAAATGTCTATTGAGGTCCTTGGCCCATCTCTTAAGTGGGTTGTTTGTTTTGTTGTTGTGGAGTTTCTTGATCTCTTTGTAGATTCTGGTTATCAACCCTTTATCTGAAGCATAGTTTCCAAATATTTTTTCCCATTCTGTTGGTTGCCTCTTCACTTTCCTGACTGTTTCTTTTGCAGCACAGAAACTTCTCAATTTGATGCAATCCCAATTGTTAATTTTGGCTCTGACTGCCTGTGCTTCTGGGGTATTTTCCAAGAAATCTCTGCCTGTGTCTATATTTTGCAGGGTTTCTCCAATGTTCTCTAATAATTTGATGATGTCAGGTCATAGATTTAGATCTTTAATCCATGTTGAATGGATTTTTGTGTAAAGTGTAAGTTAGGGGTCTTGCTTCATGCTTCTGCACATGGAAATCCAGCTTTCCCAGCACCATTTATTGAATAGACTGTCCTTGCTCCAAGAATTGGTTTTAGATCCTTGATCAAATATAAGTTGGCTGTAGATGTTTAGATTGATTTCTGGTGTTTCTATTCTGTTCCATTGGTCTATCCATCTGTTTTGGTACCAGTACCATGCTGTTTTGATTACAACTGCCCTGTAGCATGTCCTGAAATCTGGTATTGTGATGCCTCCGGCTTTGTTTTTGTTGTACAAGATTGCTTTAGCTATTCGAGGTCTCCTGTGTCTCCATATGAACTTCAGTATCATTTTTTCCAGATCTGAGAAGAATGTCTTTGGTATTTTGATTGGTATCACATTGAATCCATAAATTGCTTTTGGGAGAATGGACGTTTTGATGATATTGATTCTTCCAATCCATGAGCATGGAAGATTTTTCCATTTTTTGTATCCTCTTCTATTTCTTTAAGATTTTGTAATTCTCATCATAGAGATCTTTAATGTCCTTGGTTAAGTTTATTCCAAGGTATTTGATTGTTTTTGTAGCTATTGTGATTGGGATTGATCTCAGAAGTTCTTTCTCAGCCATGGCATTGCCTGAGTATACAAAGGCTGTTGAATTTTGTGCATTGATTTTATATCCTGCTATTTTGCCAAACTCTTCTATGAGTTCCAATAGTCTCTTAGTAGAGTTCTTTGTATCCCCTAAATAAAGAATCATATCGTCTGCAAAGCAGGATAGTTTGACTTCTTCCTTCCCACTTTGTATCCCTTTAATTTCCAGAAATATATTGAATAGCAGTGGTGAGAGTGGGCATCCCTGTCTGGTACCAGATCTCAGTGGAAATACTTCCAACTTTTCCCTATTCAATAGGATGCTGGCCGTGGGTTTTTAAAAAATTGCTTTGATTGTAATGAGGAATGTTCCTTCTATACCCAATTTGCTTAGGGTTTTCATCATGAAAGGGTGCTGTATTCTATCGAATGCTTTCTCTGCATCTATTGAGATAATCAAATGGTTTTTCCAACCAAAAAAAACCTGATAAGAGCAGATACTACACTTGACCTTAGCCAAAAGGCCGAGAAGTGATAATCATATGGTTTCTCTTCTGGAGTTTGTTAATATGGTGTATCACACTGATTGATTTGTGAACATTGAACCATCCCTGCATACCAGGGATAAATCCCACTTGGTCTGGGTGGGTGATCTTTCTGATGTGTTGTTGCATTCTATTAGCCAAAATTTTATTGAGGATTTTTGAGTCTACATTCATCAGGGATACTGGTCTGTAATTTTTAAAAATCTACATTTTTCCAGTATTTATCTCAAGGATTTAGAGGTAAAAATTTTTTTATTAAATCAATTCTGCTTTCCTACTAAATGTATTTTAAATAATTTTCAAAAAGTCAGAATAAGATCAAAATAAGATTATCTTTATAAGTATATAAGAAAAAAGAAATTAATATTTTAATACTTTAATTAAAGAACTTAAACCTGATTGAAAATATTGCAATATTCTAGAGCTAGTTGATTAAACAACCTTTGGTTTCATTGTTATGGCACAAGTTAAGCCATTACCTGTGATGCCTGTATGAGATACTGGAGTGCCTTTCGAGTCCTGGTTACTCTGTTTCAGATCCAGGTCCCTACTAATGACCTTAGGAAACAGTGGATGATGCCTCAAGTACTTCAGTTCTTGCTACCAACATAAAAGACCTGGATGAGTTCCTGGCTCTCAGCTTGTTTAAAAAAAAAAAAAAAAAGTAAACAACGAAAATCCAACTTTTATCTTTCAATGGACAGTGAGTTTTTCATGATGTTGAACAACTCATTCATTTTATTTCATTCTTTATCAAAACCAAAATCACAAATTCACAAAGAGACTGAATTAAATTGCTTTTCTCCAACTTCAAAATATCCTGGGGTGGGCACTTGGTATAGCAATTTAGATGCCACTTGGGAAACTCACATCCAGTATCAAGTGCCTTGCTCAAAATTCCAGTTCCCCCTCTCCCAATCCAGTTTCCTGCTGGTTTGCAAGGCAGCACCTGTTGGATCAAATACTTAGGTCTCTATACCCCATATAGGAGACCCAGATGGAATTCTGAACTCTTGGTTTCAGCTTGGAAAAGCCCTGGCTGTTCTGGTCACTGGGGAGTGAATCAGCACACAGAATATCTCTGTCTCTGCTTTTCAAATAAAGTAAAAATAAACAAACAGTTTATTTTAAAATTCTGAAATGATATAGTATCTAACCTGAGATCAAAAATTCCCATAAATTATTACAGGTGAGGAACTTTCTTGGTATTGGTTTACTAAAGTTAAGAATAAATAAAGCTGTATTTTAATAGGTTTGCTTCAGTCTGAAGTTTTAAATTTATTACAGTTTTAAATTTATTATCACTGCCAACGTCATGAGTAATTGTCTCCTTGACTCATGGTTAGAGAATGATTTTCAAAGCTAATTTTCAAAAACAAAAGTTAAGAAGTGGATAATTGAGAAAAACATGGAAAGGAGACTGGTATGTCTCATGTGCCATACTGATCATCTAATATAATTATTACATGATTTATTTTTTCAAAGTCAGCATAATCTAGGCATTTCAGATTTGGCTTTTATTGATCTTTCTTCCTTGAAATGCACAATGATGAAAAAAGCTGGCAAAGTAAGTGTACTCATGTCTTAATTCATTTTCTGTTCTTGAAACAGAATAACTCAGATTGGGTAAATTATAAAGAAAAGAAGGTTAGTTTTGTTTGCAGTTCTTAAGGCCTAGAACTCCAGAAGCATGGCACCAGATTCTGCCTGGCTTCTAGTGAGGCATTCACAGTAGAAGAAACTAGCAAGGGTGGAAGAGGCAAAACAACAGGGGTAGTAGTCTTGCTTTAAAATAACCATCTTTACCCAACCAATCTGGTCTCTAGAGAGGGAGAACTTGCCTCCTCTCAGTATGCCTTAATCTATTGGTGAGGATTCTGTCTCCATGATGCACACACTCCCAGCGCTAGGACCCACGGGTCAGCACTGAAACAGTGTGGTTTTGAGTTTTGTGGCAGACAAATCATAGCAGTTACATAAAATAAAATCACCAAATTCACTGAATTTCAAATAGGAAACAGGGAGGATACTAGATCTGAATATGTTACCCAAAATAAAACGAAAGGGAAAAAATGGAAGCCTATTCAGTGTAAGTAGATTCTGAAACACTAACCATCCAGATGAGGAATCCTGCCACAGAAGCAATCTACAAAACATGCAGAAATGACCATATGGCTGCCTTGCAGTAATCTGGAAAGGTACCAATCAAGAAGCTGACAAGAGAAACAAACATGCTTCCAACCAAATGAAGCCTGACACAGCCCTGTAACCTGAGATCCACGAAGAAAAAAGTGTAATCAGGCAGCCATTTCAGAACTATTCTCAAGGTTACAGCTCACCCAATTAAACTTATATAGAACAATCACAAGAAGGCTGAGGCTTTCTCTAGGGTTTTTAAAAAAATCTATGTTGTAAAGAAAACTTGAATAAGACAGTCAGGAGATGCCTGGTGACAGACAAGTGCTGGAAGAATACACAACAAATTAAGACATAGCCCAGCTATCAAAAATTACATTTGTGACAGCTAAGATATTTATATTTTCTTGAAGCTTGTTTTTACTCTGGTGGCAGAATGACCTCCCCAAAGAACTTTAAGAAAGTAGTAACTAACAGAAGGAGATTCATCAGATTTAGGAATTCCCAATTAATTCTATCAATGAAAACTCCAAACATATAAAACCTATTTTAACTAAGGAGCTCAAATATTAAAAAAAAAAATCATGAAGTATCAGCACCTATACAAAAAGAATTTAAAAAAACCTAAAGATAGAAAGTCATACTGTAAGAAAAAGAAGTGTCAAAGCATCAGTATTTAGAAGACTGAACACATTACACAATTTGTTTTCAAGTACTTCTAATTAAATTGCTGATACAGCTTAGGAAATTCTTGATCAAATGAGACAGACTCACTATTATATCCCAATTTAAAAAGAAAAAAAAAGCTACAATGAAGACTATGGAGTGGGCTACCATATGATAACCATCATTAATGGTCAAAATCCTTGAAATATAAAGTAGTGAATAATTTCCTTGAGATCATGACATAGAGAAAAAAGCACTTTTCTTCAAAGTTTGATTTTTTAATTATAGGGAAAGGAAGAGAGCACAAATATAAAAATAATTCATTATTTTGGAGGATATCACTAAACTAAATTTATCTGGCTTTACTTAGTATTGATGTACATACATACAGAAATACATACACACCTTCTCCATATTTGTCCAGGTAACTTAACACTAAACTGAATGTTACTGTTTAACATAATGGAAGGTTTCTAATATATATCTAGCATTTTCTGTCCATCAGGTAGCATAGTCAAGTCAATATTTAAGATAGATCCTTATATAAAAGTTTGTCAAAGTATCCCAAGTATACGAAGATAGTGGTACAATAGAGCTTAACAATCGAACAATGAAGACAGGCAAATCAAAGACTCTAAGACAACACTGACAGAATAACCATGTCATGGAACAGTTAATCAACAACAATATTAGAACACAGTGTTATCAATATGAGAGACAACAGAAGGAAAATACCTTGGTGTCTGGTGGTACTGAGAACAAGAACAAGAGAACACAAATCTCTAATAAACAACTGTAAAGGGACAATCTTAGAATAGCAGACAAAACTGGTATGAGGATCTATAGAGTCCAATTTGCAAAAAAGGATATACATTTTATAAAGCCTGAAATGTAGTAACAATATAGCTACTTTCAAGCTTAAAGAAAATATGTTTCCAAATGAGTCCAAAAGTGAGGAGAAATTAGTAGGATTCAAATTCAAGTTGAGTAGAACAAGGATAACTGAAGCAAACAAAAATAAGGTTGATAAAAAGTTGGGGAAAGGAGTCAAAGACAGTGGTTGTAAATAGAAGTGGAAGCATTAAAGTTTTAAAGTTAAAAACACTAACCCCGGGGCCGGCACTGTGGAGTAGTGCATAAAGCCGCCGCCTGTGGTGCCAGCATCCCATATGGGCGCCGGTTTGAGTCCCGGCTGATCCTCTTCCAATCCAGCTCTGCTATGGCCTGGGAAAGCAGTAGAAGATGGCCCAACTCCTTGGGGCCCTGCACCCACGTGGGAGACCCGGAAGAAGCTCCTGGCTTTGGATCGGCACAGCTCTGGCCACTGAGGCCATGTGGGGAGCGAACCAGCAAACAAAAGGCCTCTTTCTCTCACTGCCTCTTCTTTTCTCTCTGTGTAACTCAGGCTTTTAAACAAATAAATAAATCTTAAAAAAATTAAAAAAAAAAAATACTGTCCTGATTGATTCCCCATCTTAAAAGGACAGGAAAAATCATTTCTTTAAAAATAAACAAGGAGCCAGCATTGTGGCATACCAGGTTAAACCATCACCCATGAGCTGCAACCCATATGGGCACCAGTTTGATTCCCAGATGTTCCACTTCTGATCCAGTTCCCTGCTAATGCACCTGGGAAAGCAGCAGAAGATGGTTCAACTCCTTTGACCCCTTCACTCATGTGGGAGATCTGGATGAAGCTCCTGGCTCCTGGCTTCAGCCTGGCTCAGCACTGGCTATTACAGCCATCTGGGGAGTAAATCAGCAGATGAAAGATCTAACTCTCCCTCTCTCTTCAACTATGCCTTTCAAACAAATAAAATAAATCTTTTAAAAAAAGAATTCTTTAAAAAAAATAAGCAGCAGAAAAAAAATCAGTATAATCCCACACAAAGTTATACCATAAAGGAAAAAAAAATGTAAGAGTAAAAGATGTACTTATGATTAATGAAAGCATGCTAGACTGATGCCATAAATAAGAGTGCCAATTTGTTAAGTCAACAACAGGAGTCACTGTGCACTTACTCCTCATGTAGGATCTCTGTCCTTAATATGTTGTTCAATGTGAATTAATGCTATAACTAGTACTGAAACAGTATTTTACACTTTATATTCTGTGTGGGTGCAAATTGATGAAATCTTTACTTAATATATACTAAATTGATCTTCTGTATATAAAGATAATTGAAAATGAATCTTGATGTGAATGGAACGGGAGAGGGAGTGGGAGATGGGAGGTTGCGGGTGGGAGGGAAGTTATGGGGGGAAAAAGCCATTATAATCCATAAACTATACTTTGGAAATTTATATTTACTAAATAAGAGTTAAAAAAAACAACAACAAAAAAGAAAGCATGCTAGAAAGGTGTGCATATATAAAATGAAAACTATAATCAAATATTTCAAATCAAGGTAAAATATTATTTTAAATGACAGACATGTTGAAAAATCTCTGAAATACAAAAACTCAGAAATGATGTTATTGGGGGCAAGGAAGATATGAAAAGAGAAGAGATCAAACTCAAAAATGATTTAGAAATAAAAGCTCATTACGGGAAGACTAAATTTTAAGAAACTAAGAATGAATAAATACAGTGGATAATGCCTTAACAGAAATAAAAGTGGAAAAGATGGCAAATACTAAAATTAAAAAAAAAGAGAAAAATATTTCAAGGGACAATAACTATTGTATAACAACATAGGCAAAGAAGGTCCAACATATGTGTAATAGCAGCCCTGGAACAAATGACTAAAGCAACAAAAAGTACTAAGAACTTTGATAAAAAAAATTCTCCTAAGCAGTGACACTGTGGCAAATTGGGAATAACCTGCTCCTTTTGATGCTGGCATCCCAGATCAAAATGCCAGTGTGAGACATAGCTACTCTGCTCCTGATCCAGCTTCCAGCTAATACACCTGGGAAGGCAGTGGATGATGGCCCAAGTACTTGGGCCCCTGGAATCCATGTGGTAGACCCAAGTGGAGTTGCTGGCTCCTGGCTTTGGTCTGGTCCAGCCCTGGCTGTTAGGTCCCTTTGGAGAGTTAACCAGCAGACCAAAGATCTCTACCTTTCTGTCTGTCACTCTACCTTTCCAATAAATAAATAAATCTTTTGAAAGATGAGCTCTCCTAAGATACAAGGTAACTTGAAACCACATATTGAAAGAACATCTGGTGAGAAAATATTTCTTAGGAAAATAATCCAGAGTAGCTTATATCAAACATATTTTAATGAAGCTAAAGTGAGTTTGAAGTATAAAGTTCCAAAATGCATCCTAAGGAAGTCTATAACAAAATTCAGGAAGGGATCAAAGAACAAGAATTATTTTTATGGGGAAAGCTGCTTACCATAGGAAATGGTAGGGCAATGGACAGAGGGTCTTTGAAGAGAGGGTCAAGTGGAAAAGAGAAGATGAAAAGAAGCCTTTAGGAGGTCCCTCTCTCTACGGAGGAATAAATCTAGAAAGTCTTCTGAAAGGACAAAAAGAATAACCAGGTCCCATCTACACAGCCCTCATTCCATAATCTATTGGGCATGTCAATAAAACAAACAAAAAGCCTAAAAAATTATTTTCAAGGCCAAAAGAGAACTGATTATCATTATTAACATTATGGAATCTCTAAAAAAGGACACATCATTATGGAATCTCTAAAAAAGGACACATCATGTTATAAAAAATGAGTTATTCAGAAGCTGAATTATATTTCCTGTTCTGAAATCAACCTGAAAAGGGCACTCTTCCTTGAAAAACCATCAGATCTTTTACTTTCCAATTTGAGTAAAGAGTAACTTAGCACGACACTGAAATCATAAAAATTGCCTATAGGAGTAAATAGCTCCTCTCATGGTATCTAAACTGAAAATCTGTAGAATTCTAAGTCCAAAAATATTTTAACAACACAAATTATAAACAAAAGATTCAAACAGTCAACAACTTTGCTTATAACAGCCTAAAAATAGAGTGAAGAATTAAGTCCATGGTTAAATGTAGAAGAGATTAAGGGGAAAGGCTTAGGAAAAGAACGACTACTTAACCTCAATAAGATATGACAGTCAAGCTAACATACTGGTGCCAGTCAAATAACAAACAGAAATATGTACTGAAATATGTCTGGATACCACTGATTTACTTAATGTAAAATAATCTAGTAAATCAAGTCTAGGCTACAAGCTATATTTTTCCCCCATATTTTATCCTGAAATCCAGCCACCTTGTTAACTGGAAAATCCAACATGTTGTTGACTGGGAAATACATAACTAACTATGCTTTTCTAGAGTTAATTCAGAATAAATAGGCTCAACAGAATGAAGGTTTCCAAAATATGGAAACACAGATGTTTATTCTAGCATTTACTTTCATAAATATTGACACCAAAGAATCAAATATGTAGCTGTGAAGCAGTTTATCCAAAACCGAATGCTTCATTAAAGTCGGAAATGGCCAAAAGCTGCAGGAAACATCCTGAAGGAAAATGTCTCACACAAATGACACATTTGTAAAAGCTATGGAGTAAAACAGAATGTGGTAAAATGCCATTCAGTGTTTGAATATACAGAACACCTTCCACTTCAACAATTCTAGAAATATTGCAGCATAATAGATTGCCAGGAAGCACTGCCAAGGACCAAGAGCAACTTAAAAAGAAATAAAACTACCAGCAACATGAATAAGTACAGGGGGAAAGTGTCATGAAATATTTTAGGATAGTATCACACTTTACTCCTCTAGAAGGCATAAAATTGTACATTATAATCTTTTTTTTTTTTTTTTTTTTTTTGACAGGCAGAGTGGACAGTGAGAGAGAGAGACAGAGAGAAAGGTCTTCCTTTTGCCGTTGGTTCACCCTCCAATGGCCGCCGCGGCCGGCGCGCTGCGGCCAGCGCACCGCGCTGATCCGATGGCAGGAGCCAGGAGCCAGGTGCTTTTCCTGGTCTCCCATGGGGTGCAGGGCCCAAGCACCTGGGCCATCCTCCACTGCACTCCCTGGCCACAGCAGAGGGCTGGCCTGGAAGAGGGGCAACCGGGACAGAATCCGGCGCCCCGACCGGGACTAGAACCCGGTGTGCCGGCGCCGCTAGGCGGAGGATTAGCCTAGTGAGCCGCGGCGCCGGCCTGTACATTATAATCTTAAAGTAATCTACTAATAGAACTGAACTGTGCTTCAGTAAAATGGCACTGTCCAAAAGATATAGGACTGTCAACAAAAGCTTTACAGTTTATTGCTAGCATCTAAGTTAACTTGTTTTAACAAACAATTAAACAGCATTGTTCACACCAACAACAAAAATGAATGAATTAATCTCAGACTATAGTTTTAGATACAGCTTGAATCATTAGCAATGCCTAGAATAGCTGGAGCATTTGGAATAAAAATTTGAACATCTTTAGATGTAGTGGAACAACTCATCTTTTTTTGTTTGTTTGTTTTTTGTTTTTTTGTTTTGTTTTGTTTTGTTTTTTTGACAGGCAGAGTGGACAGTGAAAGAGAGAGAGAAAGGTCTTCCTTTGCCGTTGGTTCACCCTCCAATGGCCGCCACGGCCGGCACGCTGCGGCCGGCGCACTGCGCTGATCTGATGGCAGGAGCCAGGTACTTCTCCTGGTCTCCCATGGGGTGCAGGGCCCAAGCACTTGGGCCATCCTCCGCTGCACTCCCTGGCCACAGCAGAGAGCTGGCCTGGAAGAGGGGCAACCGGGACAGAATCCGGTGCCCTGACCGGGACTAGAACTCAGTGTGCCGGCGCTTCAAGGCAGAGGATTAGCCTAGTGAGCCACGGCACCGACCGGAACAACTCATCTTAACATAAGAGGAAAATAAAACCACATCAAAGTAATTACACAAAAAAGATGGCTCCAATTTGCTTTTTTCTCCCTTTTCATCTCTTCATCTCTGAATCTTTAATCCTTACAGTATTGAGACAACACCTAAACGTTATGTTCCTAACACTATAAATAATGTAACCCATTCATTTCTCATAAACATGACCCATCACTCACATGCGTCTACCAATATTTCAGCTATTTTATTTTCACTTAAGAATGAAAGAAGAAAAAACTATTATTCAAAAGCCTAGCGTTTTGCATTTAACTGATTAATGTAAGACTTATTTACCAGAAAGTGGGCTCCCTAACAGCAAGGCTATTGCCAAATTTTTGTGTCTCTGACACAGAGTATATTTACTCAGGAAACATTTGTTGAACATGTGGCTATCATTTACCTATCCTCATCTTAGCTCTTATGAAATAAATACTCAAAAACAAATATCTTCTGGCGTGTATTCTAGACCTCTTTACCAAAGCATTTCTTTCCTTTTCAAGAGTCCCAGATAGAATAGTTCAATATTTCTCTTTAATATTTTTATGAACTAATATTTGTAAATAAAGCACTAATGGTAAAAAAAGAAAACTTGAGTTCACACTATACTGTCATTCTATTTTCTTCATTTATCTAAAAGGTTGTAATTTCTATGCTTAGGTATTTCACAGACAGGTAATTTGGATAGGTTCATATAATACAGAACTCTTCATATAGTAAATACGCAATAAACATGTTTATATAAATAACAAGAGCATTTAGCCAATACAATAATGTTGGGCTAGCAAAGGAGACCACAGATTTATTTCCACAAGGCTGGCACTACTTAAAACATCTTTGAATTTTTTTGAAGATGACCTTTTAAAATTTTAATCCAAGAATAGTTACAGGATCTTTGTTGATGAGAATAGTTTATTATATCAAAATAAATACATCCCACCATGACTACAATCCAACTTAACGAAGTGTATTTTGCATAGTCAGAAACATTGACAACATAAAATGAACTCCACCTGCCACTCAGACATATTAGATGAGACAAAAATGGTATTCCCAAGGTGAATTTTCAGTGTGGTTCTGGTAGCAGCAGCTGGTGGACTACCTTTCTTCAAATGTAAGGTAAAGACTGTAATGGTAGCAGCTATAATTTAAAAATGAATAGCTTATCACAATCAAAGAGTGTATCCTCATGGCTAACAGATGGTCATCAACATGACCACTTAGGGATTCAGACTTCCTTCATGTTATGGTTCCACCACTCCCTGGGGGCTTTGGCAGTTAGGTTCTCTGCATCCAGCTGGCAGATGAGGGAAGGGAAAGAATGAGGATCAAACAAGCATTTTTTATTGAACAAGGATGAAAATGTGTTGTATACGATTTAGCTTTATCAAGCTGCAAGAAAGGTCTAAAAAGAATAGTCAAGAAGTGGGCTCAAAAGAAGAGTAAATAGGATTTGAGGAACATAGAGTCTAAATTATCCTCGCAGACAACTTGAACAAAATTTTCAAGTTAGTCTTATTACCTTGTCATCGTAATTCATCACCACAAATAATCTAACTTTACTCTCCACATTAGGTTCTTAATGACTGGTGGCTATTTTCAAGTCATATTTATCCTTCTGAGGATATTTTAAATGAAATGATGTAGTTCTCAAAGACATTTCTAAAAAAAAGTTTTTAAAGGTTGAATATATAATTCTCCAAGGTGATCTCTTTGAATAGGTTTAGAGAATGCTACAGTATAATTCTTGAGGGATTGGTCAAGACTCTAGTGGCTTATTAGAAAACCCAAGTGGGGGTGCATATTGTTGTGAAGGGAGTTAATGGGCCATTTGGGACAGCTGCATCCCATATTGAAGAGCAAGTTCAAGTCCCAGCTATTCTACTTCTGATCTACCTTCCTGCTAATGCACCCTGGGAAGCAGCAGATGATGGCTTAAGTAACTGGATTGCTGCCATCCACATGCGAGACCAGGATGGAGTTCTGGGCTCCTGGCATTAGCCCGGCCCAGCTCCTGCTATTGCAGGCATTTGTGGAGTGAACCAGTAGATGGAAGCTTTCTCTCTCTCTTTCAATTAGACAAAAATAAATAAATGTTATAAAAAAACTTCAAAAAAAGGCCTGAGAGTTTCTCAAAGTAAGATGGCATGCAATTTCAAATTGTTGATAACTATCCATCAATAGTAATACAAATGATAGAAAAAAAACTAATAAAAACCCTTTCCTTTTTTGCATTAAAACAAACCATATAAAGTGGTTCAACTTTCTTAATCCTTAAAACATTAGATGAAACCATAAATCCTTTTGTAAACTGTCACCTCTCATCCACAAAGGTACCAGCTCTAGTCTGAGTTCTAGGTTTGGGATATTAGGAGCCATCTGGAGATGGGAACTTGCATTCTCCTATTTCCAGAAAAACCAGGTCTTTAAAAAATCAGCACTTTCTTTCCAAAACTGCTTATGTCCATAATTCCCCTCCTGCCTTCACTTTTTTTTTTTTTTTTGCCTTTTTTTTGTTTGTTTGTTTGTTTTTGACAGGCAGAGTGGACAGTGAGAGAGAGAGAGACAGAGAGAAAGGTCTTCCTTTGCCGTTGGTTCACCCTCCAATGGCCGCCGCGGCCGTCGCGCTGCGGCCGGCGCACCGCGCTGATCCAATGGCAGGAGCCAGGAGCCAGGTGCTTTTCCTGGTCTCCCATGGGGTGCAGGGCCCAAGCACCTGGGCCATCCTCCACTGCACTCCCTGGCCACAGCAGAGGGCTGGCCTGGAAGGGGGGCAACCGGGACAGAATCCGGCGCCCCGACCGGGACTAGAACCCGGTGTGCCGGCGCCGCCAGGCGGAGGATTAGCCTAGTGAGCCGCAGCGCCGGCCTGCCTTCACTTTTATTCTTTTGGTCATACTATTCTCAGCTAAATTTCACAAAGAAAAGAATCTAATTGTACTAGTTCATACAAAGATAGTGAATCTCTAGGACTGTTCTTTCAGAGAGATCTGCACTTAAAAAAAAAAAAAAGATCATCCTCAACTCAAAATATCTTTAATTGGCAAAATTCCAGGCAAAATGAAAGCAAAATCAAAGGGTTCAAGTAGAGCATTGTATCTCGTGGGCAGTAAATTCTCAACAGAATATCTGCCCTCAAGAGAGTGACATTTTAAGTAAGAAAATGAGTGCCCAAAATAGCAATAATGCAATGTAAATGTTTAAATATAGTGTTTGGAATATTCAGAGAAAGCAATAACTATCTCCACCTGGAGAAGTTGGGAATACTTGTGCAGAAAAAGGTAATATTTGAAAGCTTTTTACGAAGAACAATTAGAGGTTTTCAGACAAAGAAGCATGGGTTTTGAATGCTTGGATATTCCTGACAGGGAATATGCATTCAAAGAATGTAGTCATAAAGGATAACAGTATTCTTTTTTTAAAAGATTTATTTATTTATTTGAAAGTCAGAGTTACACAGAGAGAGAAGAGGCAGAGAGACAGAGAGAGCCAGTCTTCCATCTGATGGTTCACTCTCCTAGTGGCCGCAATGGCCAGAGCTGATAATAGTATTCTTAACAGAGAGTGAGCTCAGTTTGAAAAGGAACACAAGGTACATATCAGAGGATACTAAGAGGAGAATTTTATGTCGAGCTAAGGATTTTGGATTTTACTCCTTATTGAGGAAGGAATCAACAGAAACTTTCATCATCAGATTTTTTTTTTTTTTCAACAGAAAGGTTTTGTGAATAGTTGTACACTGGCTAAATAGAAGATGGGAGATAATGGCATGGGAAAAGACTTAAGAAGTGACAGTTCCAAAAGTCCAAGTAACAACAAATAGTATATAGAGTGATGGAGATAAGCTTCCAGATTCAGGGAGAATTCATAGGAGATGGGACAAGATATATTCAGCTGAATGGAGAAATGGGGGAAGAGGAAAAGTCAAGGACTATTCCGGCAGGAAGTAACAACTCCAAGGCAAGTGCTCTGGGTCTGCAAAGCCCTTAACCAAGTCTGTGTTCTGTGGGGAGCAACTGAGACTAGACTAAGTTACTGGAATTAAGACTTATTCTATGCATCTGCTCTCCCACAATATGGCGCTGAGAGAGACCAAACAACTTCTACGCAGATGCCTCTCGCCAACTTGACTGATAAACTGCAGGAGCTGATCCTGCTCCTGATTGGAGGAGAGCAGCGTGCTCAGTGTGTGGGTAGCAGAGTTGGGATTGGTGGAAGAGGACTATAAAGGAGGAGAGAAACAACATGCACCAGGAACATCTGAGGAACATCTGAGAAGCCCCCCCCCCCCCCCCCCCCGAGAGAGCCGGCTGGCGGTGTGCCACTCCTCCGTGGAAGCGGGGAAAGTGGCGGGGGGGGGGGGGTGCCGCCCCTCCACAGAGGTGGAGGGGCCGGCAGCAGCCAACCCGGGAAGGACCAGCAGCAAACCCGGGAAGGGCCGAGCAGACAAAAGAACAGCGCAGGGTCCAGTGTCCTTCCTCCGCGAATGGGGGAGCGACAGTGTTCTAACCATTCAACTTTATTGCTGTACCAAGATCCTGAGTTTAAACTTAAATCATGCAAGATCTTTTATCTTGTTAACTATACTTCTAATTATCTTATTACTCATGAATCATTAAAGCACACAACCTAAATTTGCCATTATACAGACTAAATTTTATCATTGAGTTCTCTTTTCTCAGTAGTAAAGAAAAATGTTCAAGGTCATTTTTTCAAAGTAAACTAAGTAGTATGGGAGTATGATGTATTCTACTCTGAAACAGATCAAAAACACTTTAAAACTTTTTGTATAGATAACAGGATAAAAGGATTATAAGCACTAGCAAAAATATTCAACAAAGACAGTTACAATGATATTGTAAATTATTTAGATTTTTAATCTAGTAGAATGTAAGGATCCTATCTATTTTAAATTGCTGTATCCAGGTACCACCTGTAATCAATAGAAAAACAATGACTACACTTTTCAATATTTGCTTCGACTGTGATTTTAAATACCAACTCAATTTTCTGCTCAAAATTAGGAAACCAACGCCAAGAGAAAGTTGTGATACATTCGTTAGGAAAACTATGCTGTAGGCAACTGAACATGTCTTTCTAAAGATGATACAGAAAAGGGAATTTACCTAAACTGATTGATTTGTCTCCAAACGCACACAACAAACTTACTTCTTACCATATGACCCTGAAATAAATAGTTGATGAAGGAAATATAACTAGAATTCTACAAATAGGAAATTTTCCCATAATCAAGAGGACAAAGTTCATCACTGTGTATAGGATTCCCACTGTTTTAATTTTATATGAGGTAAGCAAAATCCTCAAGTCATTACCACTCAGCATATTGAAATTATTCTAGTTTTTAGGAAAACAAAGATCAAGAATCTCCATCTTCGGGCTGGCACTGTGGTACAGCTGGTTAAGCTACTGCATACAAGGCTAGCATCCCAAATCTGAGCACTGGTTCGAGTCCCAGTTGCTCCATTTCCAATCCATCTCCCTGCTAATGTGCCTGGGAAAGCAGCAAAAGATGGTCCAGTATTTGAGCCTCTGCCATCCACATGGGAGAGCCAGATACAGTTCCTGGCTCCTCGCTTAAGTCTGACTGTTGTAGCCATTTGGGGAGTGAACCAGTGGATGGAAGATATTCTCTCTCGCTTTCTCTCTCTCTCTGACACTGTCCCTCCCACTCTACCTCTCTGTCAATCTGCCTTTCAAATAAATATTTTTTTTAAAAAAAAAAGGGAAACTATTTTATAATAACAGGAGCCAGTGATTACCCACTGATTTCTAAGAAATGAATGCAAAACTGAGGGCTTACCTGTGTGTGCATACTCCCTTTCTAACTCTCTCTCTGTAACTCACACGCACACACACACACACACTGTGTAAATCTGTAGAAATAAATACATTGGTTTGCCACTTAATCTCTTGGTCTATAAATATATATACAGTTTTAAGCTAAAATCAGCCTGTGGGAATATGTAATTGTAAATAAAGGCATAATTCAGAGTACTAATCATATTTACTAGTCTAATTATGGTTACTTACTGTTTTGCCCATCTGACATTGGTAGGAGTGGGTTTTGTGAAAGTTTTCATGAAGGAAAAAGGAGTACTTCCCTCTATGAAAATGGTTAGGAATAGTTTGCCAGGAAAGCATAAGTAATGAAATATTTATTAAAGGACAAAATATTCCAAGAAAGGCCCTGGAATATTTATCTAACATAAGTACATCTTTTCACAGAGAAATGTGAGAAATAAAATTATTAGCACATATGAGTTCTTTCCCTTGTAAGGTTAGTTGAATACCAAATTTCTTAGAACTTTAAAACTCAGACTAGAAAGAATATGGAAAAGATCTAGTCATGTTCATGTATAAGTTTCTCAGAGTATTAGTCAATTTTGCTAAATGTCAGTAGAACATTTTATCCAGTAATGAGAAATTATACTTATTCAGTAATATGTTTTTACAACCTCAAATGAACCTCAACCTTGTGTAACAGACTTCCTAAAAAGTTTGTATAAATAACATTTTGGTAAATTGAACCATTTTGTTTGCATATAAGTTGGGCATTCTGTAAAGCAAATAACTACTCCTTAAAACTGTTTTACAGTTTAAATTTTCTACATTATAATGAAGAACAAATTCATAACTTACATTCTCATTACTTGGAATTTACTGTAATGCAATCATGGTCATCAAGGACTATAAAAATATTTAAATTTTTAATTGGAAGAGTCCGTCAAATTTGGGGCATTATGGTCTTAAGTTTCTCTAAATATAATATATTCAGATGCTGATTCCACAGAGCCTCACTAGATCATAATTTACTTTAAAGAACTCTAAATGTTACACAGAAACTCACTCTGTAGAAGCCTATCTTTAATTTTTTTAAAAAATGAAGGTTGTCCCAACATCACTTATCTCTACCAGCAAGAGCACCCTGCTTCTGTGTTGTGTGAAGATCTAATCACTGCTTTTCCAAACTTAAACCCCACCACTGAATGACTGGCCCAAAAATGACAATAAAAGCCATCAGTTACCTAAACCATTAGGCATTTCAGAAAATGGACAACCTAAGTAGAATCTATTCACATTAAATATCTATCAGATGCTTGTAGAACACAAGCTCTAATAATCACTGTTCAGTGATTGGTACCCAGCTACATATATAGCTAAAAACATAAATCCTATGTAAGCATTTAACAAAATTTACTGCAGGACTTCTTTTGAGCACCAGAAACAGGCTAGTTGCTAGAATTCTAAAATGACACAGGTGTCATTTGGTGAAGCACACATATCCAGCAAAATTATCTTGAATACAGAATTACAGAAACATTAAGACAAGTTACAATAGACAAAAAATTCTAAGTATGTTATCAAGGCCTCCAAAATAGCTATGTTAACTACAGAATAGTACAGGGGGCCAAATATACATGCATTCAGCTACTGTACTGTGTATGTACTTCCTTTTACATTTTGAAGCACTTAATTCAAGAATGGGATAATATTTTAAAACGAAAAAAACAACACAAAACAAACAATGGTGGGGTACTGCGATGCACAGGGTTTCACTGCTGCTTTAGATACTGCATCCCATATTGAAGTGCTGCTTTGAATGCCAGCTACTCTAAGCTTCTGGTATAGCTTCCTGTTATGAACCTGGGAAGCAGTGGGTAACAGCCCAAGTACTTGGGTTCCTGAGATCCAGGTGGAGTCCCTGGCCTAACCCTGGCTGTTAGGAACATTTTGGGGAGTGAACCAGTCTTTAAGTGGAAGATCTCTGTCTCTCTCTCCTTCCCTGTAATTCTGCTTTACAACAAATAAATCATTTTTTAATGAAAAAATATTAACAATTTCATTACTTTTCCAATATGTTACATTTTCCTAAAATTGCAATTTGCTAGTTTATTTTAAATATGTATTTGTTCAAAAGGCAGACAGACAGATCATCTACTTGTTCATTCCTCAAATGACCACAATGGCTGGGGTCTGGCCAGGTTGAAGACAGGAGCCTTCCAGGAACTCCATCCACTCTTCCTTGTGGGTGGCAGGGACACAGGCACTTAGGCCATCTTCTGCTATCACCGAGGTGCATTAGCAGGAGGCTGGATTGGAAGCTGGGCAGCAGGGACTGGAAGTGGTGTTCTGATATGGAATGCTGAAGTCCCAATCAGCAATTTAACCTGCTGCACTACAATGTAGGCTTCACAATTTTATTTTTTATTTTAGGGATCTTACAAATTTTTAAAATTCATTTATTTAGGAGGCATACAGAGTGAAAAAGCTTCCATTCACAGGTTCACCTACCAAATGCCTGCAATGGCTGGAACTGGGGTAGGCCAAAACTGAGAGCCAAGAACTCAATCCAGATGTTCCATGGTGGCAGGAACCAAAAGACTTGAGCCATCACCAATGTCTCTTAGGGTAAGTCTACACCAAAAATTTGAGTCAGGAGCCAGAGTCAGGTATCAAATACAGATACTCTCATATGGGATTCAAGCATCTTAACCACTACACACAATGCCTGCCTCCATAAATGCAATTTTAGATGGTTTAATGCAGAGTTATATTTAGTAGCACTAAGTTTTTCCTTCAGTGTTCTATATACAACATTTAAAGAAAAAATTCAATCCACAAAATATGGTTCATCAAATATTTGTTTTACCATGAGGTTAAATGCAAAATTTACTTCATTAAGTTAAGTTCATTGAGTATCTGCACTAAGATGGTATTTTTTGATGACATAACTTAGAACAAAGTCAAACAGGACAACTGTCCTGATTATTAACCAACATAGCAGGGTAATAAGATAAATGCTACAATTTTAACATTTATTTAAAATAAAGACTAAAGATGGACAAAAGTTACAACTAAGTAAACTCTGAGAATAAACAAATTGTGCATTCAGCCAAGGTACCAAGTAAATGGTAATACAGTACATGAAAAGCTTATCAATTTCTATTCCAGCTCAGTAAAAGCAGATATTTGGTCAAAGCCAAATGCTACTCATTTCAACAGCCTCACAGGGCTTTACTGCCCACATAACACCACATAAAATTATTACTATATATCACTACATTACCACACAAGAAGCCACATCCAACAAAAACAGTCTTGATTTTTTGAGGATGTGTGTATGTGTGTGCGTGCGTGCAGAGGATGTTCAGTGACATAATCCTAGACAACACATAATTATAATATGCACAGCAACAATATATTTGGATTATAGAAAGCATGGGATCAAACTATGCTAAGTTTCATCTAATAAAAGAAAAAAATATAAACAGAGTGGTCAACTTCAAAACAGAAGTATTAAAAGGCTCAAGTTCACATAGAAATATAAGCATGAAATCGTAATAATTTACAGATGAAGTCGAAAGCTTAGAGAGAATGGGTCAAATTGTGGCACATTGTAAAAGAACTAACTCAATTCAGAAATACAAATATGAGCACACCAACTGTACCTAGAGTATGTTTTTTGTAAAGGTCAAACACAGTTCTTCAGTTTCACAGTGTGAAAGAGAACGAAAAACACACTGGTTTAGTTACCACTGTACTGCCAACAACTAGTACAATACCTGACAGCAAATATTTCTTGAATAAATTATCAGTAAAATGACATTAAATCTATTCTAATCTTTATGTGTATATAACACATGACCAAATGTTTCTAAAAACAACAACAACAACAACAAAAAGTGAAAAAAAATGCCATTGAATGAACTAGGTATTTATATTTTTATTTATTTATTTGAGAGGCAGAGTTACAGACAGTGAGAGGGAGAGACAGAGAGAAAGGTCTTCCTTCTGTTGGTTCACTCCCCAAATGGCCACAACAGCCGGAGCTATGTGATCCAAAGCCAGGAGCCAGGTGCTTCCTCCTGGTCTCCCAAGTGGATGCAGGGGCCCAAGCACTTGGGCCATCTTCTACTGCTTTCCCAGGCCATAGCAGAGAGCTGGATTGGAAGAGGGGGCAGTCGAGACTAGAACTGGTGCCCAAATGGGATGCTGGCACCGCAGGTGGAGGATTAACCTACTGTGCCATGGCACTGGCCCCTTGAACTAGGTTTTGTTGTTGTTGTTTATTTAAAAATTTATTTATTTATTTGAAAGAGTTACACAGAGAGAAGAGAGGCAGAGAGAGAGAGAGAGAAGTCTTTCATCCGTTGGTTCACTCCCCAAATGGCTGCAACGGCAGGGAGTTGCGCCGATCCAAAGCCAGGAGCCAGGAGTTTCCTCCGGGTCTCCCACAACACAGAGCTGGATTGGAAGTGGAGTAGCCGGGGCTTGAACCGGCGCCCATTTGGGATGCCAGACTGCAGACCAGGGCTTTAACCCTCTGTGCCACAGCGCTGGCCCCTAAATTAGGTATTTTTAAACAATGGGTCACTCCAGCATGGGAACTATTGAAACGAATTTTAAGCTTTTAAAATTGATCAAAATATTGTAGAATGCTGTAGTTTTTCTAAAAAAAAAAAAAAACTAATTTCTGGGCAGTCTAAATCTTCAATTTTGCAATACTAATGAAACTGCATTTAGCAATATTTGCAAACCTCTGTTTAGTAACTACTAGACACTTAAATGATCTAACTAAAAGCAGGAAAAGGACAGCCGATTCTTTTTAGGGTGATGTATCAGAGTAATGCTAAGAATAAACTTTATAAGCAAAGAAAATGGTATTGTCACAGAACTTTCAAACACATCATCAACATAAAAGGGGGTCCTCAAAATTTTCAGATAATTTGTACTATGGAAAAAAACTACACATGAACTTGAAAAATTTTTGCACCAAAATAAACTTATCTTTTTTTTCTATTTTGCAGGAACTTCTGGAAGTACCTTCATATTTTGTTTACAATCAGCTAACAAAGAAACAAATCTGTACTTTACACTGATCATTCCATGCTTTCATGGAAGGATCACTTCCCAAGCTTCCATGAGAGCAGTTTTTGTGTGGCCAAATCTAATGTGACGCTGAGCAACAGAGTCCTGCTAGCTCTTATCTTTTAAGATACTAATATTACTTCCTAAATTCAACTTATAAACTGGTGTCTGAATGCTTAACTAGAAAAATAAATTATATAAAAGATGTCCACAAGAAAACCTAA
Source organism: Oryctolagus cuniculus (assembly GCF_964237555.1). Taxonomy (NCBI): domain Eukaryota; kingdom Metazoa; phylum Chordata; class Mammalia; order Lagomorpha; family Leporidae; genus Oryctolagus; species Oryctolagus cuniculus. The sequence goes on from NC_091447.1 coordinate 37,680,592, forward strand.
CCCATCACATAAATTATATTTAAGATGCAATCACATAACAAAAACATCATTTCTATAATATTGCTTAGGAAAGGACTCATTTTCCCCATTGACTGTAAAGCAGAGCTCTTAGTGAAATTGGAAAAGACCCCCCTAAAATTTACACTAAAATGTGGCTGCTTTAAGTTCCCTAGATGGCCGGCGCCACAGCTCGCTAGGCTAATCCTCGCCTGCGGCGCCAGCACACTGGGTTCTGGGTTCTAGTCCCGGTCAGGGCGCCGGATTCTGTCCCAGCTGCTCCTCTTCCGGTCCAGCTCTCTGCTGTGGCCCAAGAGGGCAGTGGAGGATGGCCCAGGTGCTTGGGCCCTGCACCCGCATGGGAGACCAGGAGGAAGCACCTGGCTCCTGGCTTTGGATTGGCGCAGCACGCCTGCCATAGCAGCCATTTGGGGGGGTGAACCAATGGAAAAAAGAAGACCTTTCTCTGTCTCTCTCTCTCTCACTAACTCTGCCTGTCAAAAAAAAAAAAAAAAAAAGTTCCCTAGAAATGCTATGCAGGGTGCCACATGTGCTACCAGAATTTGGGGTATCATACAATTTCACCACGGGCTTATTATTAAATCCCCAATATTAATAAGCCCGAGAAGGTTCTTGCCTAATATTTAGAGAAGAATTCTAAATATCAGCACAGATAAATGAGGCAGCATGGTACATTTTAAGCTTTTATTTAGTGAGAAAGATGCATAGGAGAGTGAGAGCTTTATTTAAGAGAGAGAGGTAAACAGGGGTTCATATCAAGCACCAGGAACCAGCCACGTGGATGAGCATCTAGGCCAGGAAGCCTGGAGCACATGGCCCGAAGGCCATGTGCCCTGGAAGCACAGGGCTACAGCCAGCCCCTTCTTGGCAAGAGTCCAGGGAAGAAGACCACACTGTGCCTCGGCTTTTAACCCACTTCCAAAGGGAAGGGGAGTGGTTAATTAACCTGATTGGCTGGTGGGCACCCAGGTGTGGCCAGGTAGGGGAATGAGGTCACACAGGGGCGTGGTGAAGGCATGGTCTTTCAGTTCACAAATCTAATCAATTTTAGCCTGTATGCCTGCCATGCCTGCCTACTTCATTAGTAAATATGAATGACACTCAAATAAAAAATGCCCAAACACTGTGGAAGAAATTAGTAAAAGACTGAAATTTATTTTCTGCATCACATTAGAAAACTCATTAGTAAAATAGCCAAGCTGGTAAAAATCAAATTATTTTTTAAGGTAGAGTGCATTACTCTGCCATGTCAGTGATATATTAGAAATATACCATTTTAAACGCTGCTCAAGTAGCAACATATAGAAGAATTATAATGGATTCTTACAATACTTTATTACAAACAGGCAGATATTTTAAGGATTATATTGTCAAATATGAAAGAAAGAATTTATTCTACCCAGATTTTGAGATTTCATGTGAAAGAAAGCTTTAAATAATTAAATGTTAAATTATGTATTAATAAAGTGACAGATCCTTTAAGGACCAAGAAGAAGGCCTCCTAATGGTGTAATAAGGTTTCAAAGTGCTATGATGTTCTTACACGAATACCTGGGGACTGAAATCACTGGGGATACTTACAGCTATTTTATGTTCCTTGAACCCTGGGTTCTAGTCCCATTTAACTTTCTCTTCACCCAACCTCTCAAAGCTATCTTTAGCTTTTTCAGGGCTTCACTGTATAGGCAGTGGGATAACACACTGTGCATGCCCCTTTAACAGCTTAGAGTACTGCAAGAGCACTCCAGACCCCCTGTGCATGCTGCCTGACCCTTGGGCAAATTACTGAACTTCTGAGGCCTTCACTTCCTCTTCAGTGAAAAGAGGTTACTCAATATTGGCTTCTAGTGAGGATTAGTGGCTGGTATAAAAGCTCAATATATGATAACTAATTTTATTAAGAATCATCTAGCTTAAACAAGTTTCTTCTTTCAATAGCAGAACCTTTTCCCTACCCACCCAAAATCTTTACAGTAACACCCCTGCATTTTAAATATGGAGAGAAGATGTGAGTTACTTATTCCAAGCCAAATTTTTTTTTTTTTTGGACAGGCAGAGTGGACAGTGAGAGACAGACAGAGAAAAAGGTCTTCCTTTTCAATTGGTTCACCCCTCAATGGCCGCTGCGGGGGCGCACTGTGGCTGGCGCACTGTGGTGATCCAAAGCCAGGAGCCAGGCGCTTCCTTCTGGTCTCCTATGCAAGTGCAGGGCCCAAGGACTTGGGCCATCCTCCACTGCACTCCCAGGCCACAGCAGAGAGCTGGACTGGAAGAGGAGCAACCGGGACAGAACCGGCGCCCCAACCAGGACTAGAACTTGGGGTGCCGGCGTCAGCCCTAAGCCAAATGTTTAAAATCGAAAATGGAACCTAAGTCTCTTGGCTCTACATTCATTATTTCCTAATACACTTTTTTGACCCTTACAAACTCTTATGGAATCATTTGGAAAATAATTACCATGGAATTTGCTTGATAATTAATTCTAGAGAAAATAGCCAAAGTGTTAAGTAATAATGTAACCACATATGCTTCATTCCACTTTATCAGCAAAACAAATCCCAAAAGCAAATTTATAGAATCAGTTATAGCAAGACTCTGTCAATACTCATTTAATCTTTTTTTAAGTGTTTTTCTTTCAGTTCAATTTATTTATTTGAAAGGTATAAGTGAGTGAGAGAGAGAGAGAGAGAGATAGAGAGAAAATGAATTAGAATTTTCTATTTGCTAGCTCACTCCCCAAATTCCACAGAGCTAGAGCTGGACCAGGGTGAAACCAGGGGGCCAGAGCATCTCAATGCAGATCCCCGACTTGGGTGGCAGGATCACTTGAGCCATCACCTGCTGCCTCTTGGGGTGCATATTAGCAGGACTGGAAGCAGAGGCAGGACTTGGACACAGGTACTCCAGAGCGGCATGCAAGCATCCCAAGTGATGACTTAACCACTGTGCCACAAGGCCTACCCCACTCATCCAATTGTGTATTCAATACCACTATGATGCACATTTCATTACATACATAATTGGTATTAATAAAACTAATTAAACCACAGTTCATTTATGGTTTATTCATTCTTACTTTCTTAAGCAACATATTATTATGTTATCAATAATGTAAGTATACAGGGGGCTGGCACCTTGGTGCACAGGTTAATCCTCCACCGGCATCCCATATGGGTGCCAGTTCTAGTCCCAATTGCTCCTCTTCCATTCCAGCTCTCTGCTGTGTCCTGGGGAAGCAGTGAAAGATGGCCCAAGTCTTTGGGCCCCTGCACCCACATGAGAGACTGGGAGCAGACACCTAGCTCCTGGCTTCGAATCGGCGCAGCTCCAGCTCTTACGGCCACCTGGGGAGTGAACCAGCGGACAGAAGACCTTTCTCTCTGTCTCTCCCTCTCACTGTCGTAACTAACTCTCTCAAATAAATAAATAAAATCTTTTAAAAAATAATATAAGTATACAGTAATTTCAGAAAACATCATCAGAAAATTAACTTCAGTTATGTAAAAGTTAAAATGAACTAATGGACTATTCATACAAAAGTTCACCCCATGGCCATACTGGATAAATAAGAGGCTATTATTGTCAGTAGCTGACAAATATTTGATTTTCTCTAAAACTAGGCAGAAAGTTGCAGCAATTTTTACCTTTTTGTTATGAAACACATCTAGATGTTTGGTGGGTTTCTTCACAATTCTAATTTGGTAGAGATTTTTAGACAATGACTTTGCCACATACCATGGACTCCACTAGTTTCTTTAACTTCTTATTTTTGGCAAGTCATCATTAAGATGTACCATGGTGGCAATTCATTAAAAGTTATATGCATACATAGTTAAAATTCACAAACTGCAGAGACAATTTTTGTCTCTCTAGAGGGCAGAATCAACCTAGTGCCAGTTGGTTTGACAATCACTCTTGACCAGTATCTGCTCAGTGATGCCTGAAGCATTAATCAGCTTACCATTATGTGTGACTTTTAACATTTATGAACAGAGAAAAGTACTTCTGCTCACAATGTAATTCAAGGACAATACAGACTGTGGTTCCTCATAAGAAGGGTCACAACAATCAAATTCATACACCTAAAACACTCAGAAGTAAGGATTGTCTTCTCTCTTTCCCTCTCTCATTCTCTCTCACTGCTTAAAAAAACAAATGAAGAAAAATGACCAATACATTCATACTCTATTTGTTACCTTCACCAAGCCAGGTCTCACAGTTTTAGACATTCTGAAAATGTCAGAGCATACACCAGCACAGCATACAAGTACCATGGAAACAAAAGAAAACTCATTCCTTTGCCATTCTTTGAGCTCAGAAATCCTAGCTCATCATCAACATCAGTCTTTTTGAGTTGAGAGCAATAGGACAGTTGTGTGGATTGAACATTAGATCTGGAATCTGATAACCTGCAGCCTAAATCCACTTTCCTGCTAAATTAAAGTATTCAGGGGAATTTCAAAAAGTTCATAGAAACATTTAAAAGTTAAGGTTATTTTGGTGCAAAAATAAACAATAATTGTTTTTTCCATAAGCATTTTTCAAAAACTATTTGAAGACCCTACACAGATGGTGGCTTGACATATAGTTAGCACTCAAATAAATGTTTTCTTCTACTCACAACTAGAAATACAGTATCACATAGGGGAAGTCACTGAGGTATTTGCCATCTTGCCTCCTCCTGCTATCTGCCTCAGGAACATTCACAAAAGCTAATGACATTGTTTAAAGGTATCTGCCGGGGCCGGTGCTGTGGCGCAGCGGGTAAAGCCGCCACCTGCAGTGCCAGCATCCCATGTGGGCATCGGTTCAAGTCCCGGCTGCTCCGCTTCCCATCCAGCCCTCTGCTGTGGCCTGGGAAAGCAGAAGATGGCCCAAATCCTTGGGGCCTGCAACCTCGTGGGAGACCTGGAAGAAGCTCCTGGCTCCTGGCTTTGGCAGCTCTGACATTTGCGGCTATCTGGGGAGTGAACCAGCGGATGGAAGACCTCTCTCTCTCTCTCTGCCTTTCTTTCTCTCTCTGTGTAACTCTGACTTTCAAATAAATAAATAAATCTTTTTTTTTTTTAAAGGTATCTGCCAAGTTTCTCCCCACTAAAGTGAAACACTGAGGGGCCTACATTAGGGCTCAGAGGGTTAAGTCACTGCCTGTGATGCCAGAATCCTATATAAGCAAATGCTAGGCTGCTCTACTCCTATCTAGCTCCCCAAGTGCTTGGGCCCCTGTTACCCTTGTGGGAGACCTGGATGGAGTTTCTGGCTCCTGACTTCAGCCTGGCCCAGCCCCAAGTAGCTATCTGGGGAGTGAACTAGTGAATGCAAGCACTCTCCCTCTCTTTGTGTTTCTCACTCTGCCTTTCAAACAAACAAAATAAATCTTTTAAAAAAATAAAATACCAGAAAACTATTTTTCAAAAATTTGTTCATAATATAAGTAAAATCCTCACATTTTTTACAATTATTAGTAATCTATTATGATGTTCTTTGCAAAATAAGCACAAATACTTATAAAATGGCTGGATGATGAGTGAAGCCCTGGGTACTTCTAAGGGTCCAGATGAGGGATGGCAGGAAAGACAGGGATTCCTGGCTCTTCCATCAGTTCCCAAGGCTTTCTACATCAACATATGGGTGAGATTCTCATTCCCCCTGTTTACTCCTGGCAAACTACCTAGAGATCACAGTAAGTTACAGCTCAAACTCTTGATAAAATGAATAGTATAGGACAGAAAGAAGGTCAGTGATTTGGTTTCTTAGACATCTAGTAAAATAACAAAATGATATACTGAAGATAAAAGATAACAGAGCCTGTCACAGACCCAGGGCAGGTGCTACAGAAAAGTCTATTTTGGGAATTCTCAGATCTGGAAAAGAGATCAAACTAAAATTAATAGTTAAGTGATTAGTACATACTCCTTGGAAGATTATCAGCTATATTTGAATGTTTTAGAAATACTTTTCAGAATATTTTAAAATTTCAGCCTTAAGGAAAACCCTTTCCTATTAATCATTTGTTGAACACTATCATTTATTTCCATGTATTCAGTGCCATGGATCCCAGTTACTCCTTTGTCTTCTTAATTACATATAGTCCATGTAACCACAAAAACATAAATAAATAAAACCCACAAAGATGCCGTTATCCTTCAACATTTTCCCAATGTACAAATTCAACTTTTCATTAAGTCCCTGCAAATTTGTACACTGTAATGAATGAAATGTCCTTCTGTAAAAAGTACTGCAAATAAAGAAATGATTTTCACTATAATATACACACACAAAACCTGACAGAGTTAACAACTGATTAAAGATGCTTTTATTCACCTTAGGTACTAAATATTTAATATGCCTAGAGTAATAGTTATTTGAAAGGAATATACTCCTTGAATATAAGTAGAATGACTAAATAACTTTATAAATTCACTTATCTGTTTTGCTACCTACTCATTGATTAGAAATTTTATGTACCATGCAATAACTGGTGGGAAATATTAGATCCATGAATAATGGACACTGGCTATTTGGAGCAGTTCTCAGAGGTTGAAAACCTTTCCCAAAAATCGGTATTTGAAATCTGTTATTTTATGGAAAGCTAAAACTTCTATGCATTTTCACTATACCACAGGGAAGCTTGGAAGCAAGTTACTACAAGCACTCCAAGTAAATTAATTTTAAAGAGGGGGAGGCCTTATTTTCTAAGAATATCATCCTGAGAGTAAACTTTATAGGAAGAGAATGTCTGAGTTATCTGAAAACAGTAAGACCAAAAAGTTACTAATTTTTTTTATGGTCCATAAACAGCATAGCAAAGGTTCAAAAAGAGAAATGCAAGCAAAGACTGAAAAATTGAAAGCAAACAAACAGATTAAAACCCATAGACATACACAGATTAATGCAGTTATTCAACATTATATGCTTGCTGGCTTGGTATTATCTTTTAAAACAGAAACATAACCTCTCTGTATAAAACAACGAGGTTCTCAAGATAACATGAAAAATTCTAATCAAATTTCACTCTAGCGTTAGCAATCTGTTAAGAGTATTAGGCTTAAATAAATCTGATATGTTAAAATCAGGAACTAACACATGCTATTTCTCATAGCAGGCATTGTATAAATTATAAGCTCTTCCATGTTTCTGTTACTAGATTTTGTATACTTAAAAATAAGCAGCATTCTCCATTCACAGCACTTAAATGCAACTGTTTTTACATCTTTGAGAATTTATAATTCATCTTAATGAAATAAAAAAAAAAAACAAAAGAATTTGCATTTGCTACTTACAAAGTAAAATTCTGAGTATTTCTGTGTTTATACCCATGGGTTTTGCCCTATAAGGTTTCTGATAGAAGCAACTTTATTATATTCTCTGTTGATTGTTACTAATGATTTTAGCTTAAAGATCATTAATTTTACCATTAACATCCTGCTCTATTCTCATTTGAGTTCTATTTATCTCAAAGGTAGACTTTATGTATTACCATTACAAAAAATAACTATTTGCATAATACTTTATGATTTTACATCTATTACAAACACATCACAGGGAGCCTGAGGATGCATTCAGCAGCTTGTCATTCACCACTTCAAGACCCTTCAGAACCAAACAAGGGGGAGGGTGACATTTCGCTAATGGCAGAAGTACAGAAATGAATATAAATAACAAACCTTGAAGTTTTAATAGTACAAAAGAAAAAATACAAACAGAAAGAGGAGGACCCATCAGCATAAACAATGGTTTTGATCTGTAAAGCTCCATGCCCTTTATTCAGAGCAAGGTGTTTTATGCATCTTGAGTTAATTGCAATCATTTAAATTATCTAAAACTCTGCTACAGAAATAAAGGGAATTCCTATCTTTTCACTGCACTTATACATTAATATCATGACAGCATTAAAGTTAATTGTTCCTATTTGAAGAATTCAGCTCTCCCTCAGCTTTGCGAAATAATCTGAATATCAATTCTTTATTATTCTAGCTTTAACCCAACAAATACACACACTAAGAATGTTTAAGGAAATAATGATGATATGCATTTGCTAACTATGTTGTTCTGTAATTTCTTCTCAGTAACAGAATTACAAAGAAAACTGTCCAAAGCTTCTATATTTTCTTCCATAACCATCATACCAGACAAAATGCTAAAATAGTGAATGCTCAGTTGTGTCACCTCTAGCCGAAATGTCTATAGCACTTGAAGCTTTTTGTAAACAATATGCTTGATAACTAAATACATATCCATTGAACCACCAAGGACATAATTTTTAAAAATGTAGTTTCAAATGCAGTGTAACACCAGCATCTTACACAAACACACAAACACACACAGACACACACAGAAATGTGCAGGAAAGGAAGAAGGCTGAGAGCAGAGGAGAAATGGAGCACGTTGTTGTTTTTCATTCATGCAGTATAGTGATGTCAGTGTCTGCAGCAGCAGTGGAAGCGGCAGAAGCCTTGACCAGGGTGGGCTAAATTTCACTAAAATCAGAATCTTGCAGAATTCAAAACAAACTGAATAGATAATCATCTGAAAAAATCCAATAAGCCCTTGGTATGGGTTTTAATGGCTAAGTAGAATAGATTAGTTGTATAGTTTTAATGCAGGGGAGAAGGAGGAGGGATAGAGAAGTAACCTAGGGGTAATGTAATCAGGGAACTGAGGGCTCAAGAGCCTGCATTTAAAATCACTTCAATGCAAGAAACTGACAAAACCACCTGGTGTTAAAAACAGCAGAAAAACATCTCCAACAGAGAAAGCCCTTCCATTCCCAACACAAGCTCTCTGATGCTGCAAATCTAATGCACAACCAGACTCAGAAAAGTGTTTTCATCATGATTGCGTTAAAATTGCATTAAACACGGATGTGCCATACTACAACAAAGAAGATAGTTTAAGCCTGATCACAAATTTCATTAAAACTACTTGATGATGGAGCATGTAATTTCTAAGCAATTAAGGCTTTTGAAGGATGCAGAAAAAACAAGTTGTACTATTATCTGCTGTAAGATGTTAGTGTTTATCAACAAAAGGGGAGGAGGTCCTAGTTGGCCATTATATTGTTGTAGCAATTGCTGAAACTTCTCTTGCTGTGCCCACAAAAACATCCATCCACAATTTGCAAGGTTTATTTTATGCCTGATACTTTAGTCCCTACAAGAAAATCCCAAAACCCAATACATGCGCTATGGAAGCTAAATCACTGAAAAATTTATGTAACTGCTGCCTTTTTTTAATCTCTAATTTAATGTAGCTCAAGAAAACGTGCAAGGGAGTTGCATATGGCATTAATCTGTTAGAAAATGGTGGCCTTTTCTATAAAATACAGCCAAAGATGTGTGTGTTCAGTTGTGGTCATTATTAGGGCGATCACGTTGTTTTCATTCATTCATTCAGGATTTGCTGGAGGATGTCAGTTTCTGCAGCAGCTGGCTTGACCTGGGGGAGGAGTGGGGGAGCAAATTCCTCCCGGTGCATACAGATTACAGGATGTGATTCTTGGTGCTCAAGTACTCATCCCATCGCACTACATCCTACTCTCTGGTTCACTATCAAGTGGTCTAAAAACAAGTGCCTTTGCAACATGCCAATTACAGATATGAAATATTAAAACAAGACCACCAAAACGGCAGTCTTTCACAAGGTAGACAATCACTTTCACCAACTTTAACACCTTCATCAAGAAAACTCCATTTAAAAAATTCCACCTACCACACAAACACTGCACAGAGCTTGACAATGTTTCCCTTCCAAGCAGAGATTTTTCCACTTAGTATGATCTGTTCCCTCCACAATGCAGCAGCAGCAGCAGCTGTAGCTGTAGCTGTAGCTCTAGGCTGATATCTAAAAAATATTAGGTACCTCACTCTCCCTTATGAGCTTTAAGTCCGTGTTTTGGCTTATCTTCCTTTTCTCCCCCAGGACTCACCTAGATCATGCGCTGGGTCCCTAGACGTAAACAAAAACCAAACCAAAACAGAAAACATTCAGGGAAACCCACAGCATCCACCAGGTCACCATCACCTTTGACACCAACAAAAAAGAAACTTGAGATCCTTTAACAGCACAACCCAACTGCTAAGCGGACTTAAAAATGCGAGGAAAGAGTGAACACACTCCACAAATAGGTTTTCATAAATTAACCATGAAAATCTTGGGTTGGGCATACACTGCTTCTAGTGTAGTACCGCTCTGATGCATGACTATATAAAGTAGAGGAGAGAGGGAGACCAGGGAGGGGAGGGGGAAAAAAAAAAAAACCCACAACCAACCCTATGCACTTCAGTTGCACATTCAAAACTAACCCCTCTCCACCTCCAGCAGACACCCTCACATCCCACGGCACGCCATCAGCCCTCCAGAGAAGAAAGGGGACCGATCCGGGAGTTACAGGCACGTTAGCAACTTTGGAGGCAAGCACAAAGAGGCTGCGGATCACCACCACCACCTTATCCGCTGCTCCGAGTTTGTGTGCGTGCCCGAGTGCTTCGCCCCGCTCCTCCTCCCCCGGCCACCCACAGCACGCACACGAGTGAGCTCGGCAGCGCTTCCACTCAAAGACCTCTGCACGCCGGCGAGCGATGCCACATAAAACCCGAGGGGTCTGCAGGAGGGTCAGATCAAAGTTGCTTCTCAGTTCGCCGCTCCGAGCCCCGCAGCGACCGCAGCGGGCTGGGATTCCCAAAGCCACGTTCACACCTTCGATAGTGCACTAGCAAAGACAAGCCCGCAGAGGCTGGAGTTTCCACAGAGGGCACCGTCGGGGAGACGCAGCCCGGGAGGACGGGAGGGTTGGGCTCGCTACCTCTGCACACGGGCGAGCCGGGGCTCCGTCTCTCAGGTGAGCTGCTCCTCCGCTGGCTCTCAGGGGACCGTCTCGGGCGGCCCTTGGCCCGCGGCGCCTGCTCGGCCGGCTGCGGCGTCGGGCTGGGCGGGCTGGGGCCGCGGGCCGCGGCGGGCCCCGGGAGGCTGCCCAGCGAGGCGGCGGAGGCGGCGGCGGGCGGGCGCGTGGGACTGTGCTGGCTGCCCCGCAGCAGCTGGTAGGGCACCGTGGCGCGGATGGGCTGCAGCAGCCGGCCGCCTCCCGCAGCAGGGGCGCAGCCCACGCCTCCGCCGCCCGCACCGCTCCCGCTCCCGGCGGTGGCGGCGGCGGCTGCGGCGGGCGGGGAGCCCGCGGCGCTGCGCCGCATCCTCTGCGGCGGGGGATGAGGGGTCTGAGAGGAACTGGAGGAGGAGGCGGCAGTGGACATGGTGGCTCGGCGGGCCGACCCCGAGGCGCGCGAGCGTGTGGGAGCCGGCGCGATGGTGCGTGCGGGTGTGTAAGGGGGAGGGGCGGCGGCCGCGAGGGGGCGGAGCCTCCGGGCTCCCCCTTCCCAGCGCGCACCCCCGCCGCCGCGGCGAGGGGGGAGGGGAAGGCTGCGAAAACAAACGTCCAACGGCCCCAAACGCCCGGCCCGGCCCGGCGTGGCGGTCACGGCCGGGGCCGCGCGGGGCTCGGAGCCGCTGCCGCCGCGCCAGACATCGCGCTGACAGGGCGGCCGTCCGCTTCACGCAGCCCCGGGGGCGGCCCGCAGCCTTCTCCTCAGCCCTCGCGGGGCTGCACGCGCGGGAAAACCCGGCAGCTGAAGGGAGGGCCGGGACCCCGGCTCCTGGGACCCGGCTGTAGGGAAGGGGGCCTCGAGGTGCCGGGCGCTCCGCGGAGTCTCAGGCGCCGCCGTCACCACCGCCGCCTCCAGGCGCTCCTCACTCGGAATGGCAACTAATCCCCTTATCCGCACTCCGCCCCCGGCACCGCCCCCAGGCGCCCGGGACCCGGCAGCTGCCGCAGCGAGCACCCCTATTGGCTCTGCCGCGCTCCCTCAGAACCCCAGTGATTGGCCTTGGGATACGAGTGAAAGTGCGCCTTACCAATGACAGCATTGACTCCTGCTCTGGGGGCGGGGCGTGGGGGAGGGAGGGTGGGGAGGGGGCTGTACGCGGAGGAGGGGCGTTAAGAGTTGACAGCCTTTGAGGTGAGGGCGAGACTCGGAAAGTGGGTCCATGTGTGTCCTGCGCGTGCCCGGACGCCCATACACGTGCACACGCCCCGGGCCGTGTGTACCACTGAAGGCAGAGGACACTTAAGGCAAAGTTAGGTTGCAAGTACACCTGCATCCGCTGGGATGTTTTAGAGTTAGAAGCGTAAGCACGGATCCCTTCCCCTCTAATTTTAGTAATCTTGAGTTATCGTAGCTAGGAGCCATATTTGTGAGGGGAACTTCAGCTAATAGCAGTGTCTGGAAGCTGAACAAAGGGCGCCCATGCCTCTACAGACTATCCTAAAGTTTGTAGTTAGCCGTGAGAAGGCAAACTCTTCCAAGGCAGTAAGGCTGAATTGCAGAGGCCAACACGGATATGCACGCCTCTGCATCACCAGTTAGATGTATTAACGGAGGGCACCCCGCAGCCTTTCCCCAAGGGACCGACCTGGAGTAAATACCTGGCATAGCCTAACAATCCATGGTGGTGATTTTTTTTTTTCATTCTGCAGTGAAACTGAGGGGATACACAGGTTTTAGATAACTATCAAAACCTTAAGTTTATCCCCACAAGAATCAGGAATTTAAACCTTAAGCAAGAAGGTTTAAGGATCTGTATCAGAGAGCTGCCATTCACTTCCACGAAGTTAATAAAAAGAGAAGCGGGATGGTCTAACTGGTGTCTGCCCACACTGACAAACTTCCTCTGATTTCATGGCATCACTTACAGGAGCCATCCCTCCGCTGCCTTGAGCTCACAGGCAAGAAGGCACACTAGGTTCTGCAAAGTTGGTGAGACCCAATAAACAAAATAAAACTTTACATGCAGTACTTCACCCTATGAAGACTGATGATAGTTCCTTCCTTTATCGCATATTGGAATAATAGGTCACATTGACTGAGCGTTCACCACCTGCCAGCAATTGTTCTAAGAACATTGTGTGTATTAACTCATACAGTCCTCAACTCACCCACAAGGTAGATACTACCATTATCCCCATTGTGTGCCTAGTTGAGGCACAAAGAAGCTAAATGCCTTTGCCTAAGAATGTAATTATCACTGACTTGCTCTGGAGTCAGCAAGCTCTCTGTTCACTACTCAAAGTTGTAGAGTGTTTACAGTAATCCAAAACTATCATCTGTGTGATAAGTTCTCATTAGTTCAAAAGACATTTTACAATTGAAGATAGCCCATCATTTCTTTTTACTTTTCAGAATAATATATTTTAATTATAAATAAAGTAAAATCTTTGCTCTTTGAAGTTTGATATAATTGACCCAATGTGTAATTTTTCGATCCAAGAATCAGAGATTCCTCATAATTAAGAAATTCCTCTGTCAGTAAAAGAAAAGGATAAATGGTTTATTTTTTTTTAATTTTTTTATTTTTTTGACAGGCAGAGTGGACAGTGAGAGAGAGAGACAGAGAGAAAGGTCTTCCTTTGCCGTTGGTTCACCCTCCAATGGCCGCCACGGCCGGCGCGCTGCGGCCGGCGCACCGCGCTGATCCGATGGCAGGAGCCAGGAGTCAGGTGCTTTTCCTGGTCTCCCATGGGGTGCAGGGCCCAAGCACCTGGGCCATCCTCCACTGCACTCCCTGGCCACAGCAGAGGGCTGGCCTGGAAGAGGGGCAACCGGGACAGAATCCGGCGCCCCGACCGGGACTAGAACCCGGTGTGCCGGCGCCGCTAGGCGGAGGATTAGCCTAGTGAGCCGCGGCGCCGGCCTAGAAAAGGATAAATGGTTTATTTCTAGTGACTGCAAGAAAAAAAAATTGGACAGGTTAAAAATAAGTAAGGTTTCAAAAGTGCTGGTTAATTTCTACATTGTGGATTTGATTACAGCATGTTTGCATTTTGTAAATATCATATCTGGTCACTCCTAAGTATGGAACAACCCCAACTCCTTAGATTATAATAATTCTAAATGTATGCTAAGCCACAGTCACAATGATCAATACTTCATTTGGATCTAAAACAACACCCAACCCTAGCCATATTTCAAAGACTTTCTGTGGTTGTTCAAATTTACCATAGTCAACTTAAATCACATATCTAAAGCAAATCTAAATGGCCCACACAGATAATTAGTATGATCTTAAAATACTATTTAGTTACTGGTAGTTTGGAGGTTCAATCACTTTCTTTTTCCTAAAAAAAAAAAAAAAAAAAAAAAAACCTTTAGTCTCATAAGTACCGATCTTCATCCTTAAGGAATTCAGGCTTCAGACAAATCAAAAGTAGGCTCAAATAAGCTATACTTAATACCTTTTACTTAAAGTGTCCATTTTTTTAATTCCTGATAACATTTTATTCCTATTTAGGATGGTGGTAGGCTCCGAGGATATGCAGAAGCTTTGGTGAAACACTCTACACCCCTCTGGGCTACTGTGCTAGCTACGGATACATAGACCCAATGCAGAATTTCTCTACTTTGTTGACCGTACATGTAACAATCCTAAAAAAGCCTATACAAGGCTTGATATTAGTAATGATCTCTTTACCATGTTTTCCTGATAGAAGAAGACAAACCTGAAATCACTATTAGTTGGCATAGGATATACCTCTGTTCAGTAGCCCCAGGCAGGCCTTGGCTATCTGTGGGGTAAGAATCACCACCAGCTAATCAGAGACAGGATTCTGTTACACTTACTTCTTAGTTCAAATATCTAATGGGCCATATTTTGGGTTAAACTAAAACTTAGAATCATTAGGTACATTTGATTAACATGAAGCCCCATGTGGAGAAATTATGGAGCCTAGAGATAAGAAATTATGGAGCCTAAAGAGCTACCAAAACATTTCTCTTCCAGTTCCAGCCAGGTTTGCCAGGTCTGAATATCCAGGGCCCATCCAAATCTGAGCTGCAGTCCAGGCTGTCAGCATTAGCGATGAGGTCATAGCTGGGAGAGAACATGAAGCAGATCTGCACTGAGGTTCATCTTAAGCTGATTAAGTTCTCTGATAGGTGGATTCCTAATAGCAATAACCACCACCACAACAACGTCTTGAATGAATAGTCCCTGCCAGATGCTTAAAGCCAAACTCTTTACTGCTGATGACAGCCTGTGTGCATCGTGTACAAGGTGTTCCCTCTGCCTGAAAAGTTCTTGCCCTCGGTATCCATATGGCTCCCTCGTTTCTATCACATATTTATTCAGATATTATCAACTCCATGATGAACTTTTTTTTTTTTTTAAGATTTATCTATTTATTTGGGAGGCAGAGTTACAGAGAGGCAGAGGCAGAGGCAGAGGCAGAGAGAGGTCTTCCATCTGCTGGCTCACTCCCAAATGGTCACAATGGCCAGAGCTGGGCTGATCCAAAGCCAGGAGCCAGGAGCTTCTTTCAGGACTCCCACACTGGTACAGGGGCCCAAGGTCCTGGGTGATCCTACACTACTTTCCTAGGCTACAGCAGAGAGCTAGATTGGAAGTGGAGCAGCCAGAACCTATTCACAAATCGGATGCCGGTGCTGCCTTACCCACTATGCCACAGGGTGGGCCCCATGGCCCTTCTTAAAACTGCAAGTAACCCCTAGCATTTCTTTACTCTCTATGTCACTTTATTTTTCTCCTATCACCATCCAATTTATGCTATATAATAATTTTTGTTGGGTCTAGGATATAAGAGCTATGAAATTACTGATATATCTCATGACAAACAATATTTGTTCAATGGTGTTGAAGGAATAGCAAAGTTTAGCCAAGGCTTGTCTTATGAACTAAAATTTGTACCTTTCATCAGAAAAAACAGTAGTATAAGAACAGGTGTATCTCTGCCGCAGAATCATAACCACAGAGTAGAAAAATATTCTATGTGGTTACTGTAAACCATAAAGATGTGTGCATCGGAGCTGGCATTCAAAAAGGAAGAATAACTTGTAGTATGGTCCTTGTACCCTTGTACGGGAGAAGTGAAAAATAATAGTCTTGACGGTTCTTGGTGGTGCTCATTAGAGGTTGAAAATGGAAAATGAATTGGTAATGGAGAAAAGGCAGTTGAAATTTACAGAAAAAAAGGCCTAAAGTTGACAGAGAAGGACAGTTAGGGAGTGACACCTGCCAATTGGTAGCTTGTCCTGTCTCACTGTTGCATCCAGCCAGCTATTCTCAAGAGGACTGTCTAAAGGAATTGAAAAATAAGCTCATTTGATTCGGTAGAAAAAGCCATCATATATAAATAATGAGAACTGTGCTTTGTTGCTAAAAGAAGTTCAGAAGAAGCAATAGAAATAGGAGACATTTTATTTTTAACTGGTAAGGTCATCAAAAGAGTAAGTATACAGCTGTTCTACGAGAATAGAAAACCATGATGAGGACCACTGGTTTTTCAGTTTCCTTATTCTCCACAACAACTCTGGTTGCCAACCATGATGCTGGTTGTACATGCTCTAAGCTGATACATCAGTGGACTTTTGTAGTGAACTAAAAGACTATCTTGTGGAAAACCAGCACACTCCCAGGTTAAGACCTGGGGACTAAAAAAAAAAATGTAAATATTCAAAGCCTTTTCATGCTGTGACATTCCATTTGTTTTAGTGCCAAACATAATGTTCACACTATATGAAGAAGGGAATATGTTTGATTATAGTCATCTTATTTTTTAAACGAAAGTATAAAATGATAGAAATGTGTCTAAAGTTAATTTATTCCTATGTGGCTTAATCCTGTTTAATTACATGAGTAAGTGTGTTGATGAACTGTTGGGGTACAAGTTCATCAGCAGTACTTGACTAGACAAGTTTCTTTGTATTATTTTCAACTTTCTGTAGCTCACAATTTTCAGAGCCATACTCAGTCTCTTATTGAAAAGGTTCATATTAATGCATGTAATGAGCCTAGATGAGGGTATAGTAGCAACAATACTAGCATCAAGCCATAGTTTACTGCTCATCAAATTACTTATTAAATGTCTTCAAAGTGTCAGATACCATCCTACACTTTGTAAGGCATACTTGTTATCGCCCTTTGGTTAAAAAAAATGTAAAAAGATATGCCTGCAAATAAAGCATTAAACCATGTCTAAATGTGCATATTCCATACAGCATAAAAGAGATGCTAATAAAGTATTACAGAAATGATGGGAGGGAAGGCTCCCTTTTGAGAACTGGTTCCAGGAAGAAAAGATCTGCGAGGGGACAACTGAAGAGTCTGCTGTGGCTGATAGTCCTGGTCTGTTGCTAACAGGTCAAGGAGGGTCTTGGTTGCCAGACAGGATTGTCCTTTGTTAAGTGTACCAGTCAAGAGCTGTTGAAGGTTCTTGAACAGGTTGTGGGGAGGGACATGAGTGGAGCTGTGCATTATGAAGATTAATACAAGAAGCATAAACACCATGGGTAGAAGGCTGAAAAGTGGAAGATAATTGAGGAGGCTTTGAGAACAGTCCACATGAGCTTCAGTAACATGAATTTGAGGAGAGAACAAGGGGCATGACAGAAAGGAAAGGGTGTAAATGGCACTCCTTCTGAGCTGATGGTTATATGCGCCTTCCAAGTGGAGGTCAGATGATTTGGAAATTTCCATCTTGGATGCCTGAGAAGACAATCATGGCTTCAACAAGAACAGGACAGCCAAGAGGAAGATTAGGTTTGGGCAAAAATGCTAAGTTCAGATGGATATGAAAGAACCAGAGGATATTCAAGTACAGGCAATTTTCAAAAGATAGTAAAGTTGAGAAAAGAGAGACAGGTTTGAGGGTTATCCATGAACATATGGTAGTTGAAGCCATGGGTACATATGAGGCTGGCAAAGGAAAAAAGCATAGAAATAAAGAGAGCCAAGGACAAAATTTTGGAAAATTATATATGAGTAGGGGAGGGAAGAGTCAAAATACATGAAAAAAAAAAAGGCAAAATAAAAGTAGAAAAGAAGGCAGAAGAGAGAGAGTTCAGGATCTCAAATGATAAGTTTGGTCGATGCTTTCTGGGGTATCAAGCAAGCCAAGGTCCCACGTCTCTGAGAACTAATCCTCCTCAGGGTAGCTATAGTTGTACAAATTATTCTTGTTCCTCTGACCAATGGTTGATTTGACCCGGGTTTGTCAATTTACTCAAGTTGACCAATCAAATTTTCTCCCCTGTGAATTTGGAATTAAGACATACCATGTTATTCTATGAAGGGCCTGAACTAAGTGAACTCAAGTCTGGGGTGGTCACCATCAGTCAAGACACAGAGAAGCAGAAGAAACTTGCCTTCTGAGATAAAAGAATGAATTGAGTTGCAAAAAGGAAAAATGAGACCAGGCGACCAGAAAGAAGGAGAGAAGCCTGACAGTAAGTTCATTTTCACATGATGACCGTTTTATGTCTTATCCATTGTCCTCTATCCTCCAAAACCACCCCCAGTCTTGTCCCACACCTAGTGATACTACAGCAATATATTCCCACCATCTGATCTGTGAATCTTCCAGAATTTGGCTCCAGTTCTCCTTTTTTATACAAGTGATAAGTATTCTCATCAAAAGCCAGCCACTCTATTGTGGTTTAAATTCCTTCCCTAATTACCTTCTATGGAAGTTCATTTCTTTAAGCATTCCTTTCCCCTTCTTAGTCATCAAATTCCCAATTATTTCCAATAATGTATGAAAATTCTCCCATGCAAAGTTTTTAAAAAATGAAGATTCTTATGCCACCTCTATCTGCAGTCTGAATAAACTGACCCATCACACCAAAACTTCTTGAGAAAAACATGTTACGTCTGATTCCCTCTTCAACCTACTCAAATGTAGCTTCCACCCATACCCTGCTACAGAAAAGTGATAATCAATGTCAACAGCCTTTATATTGCTAGGTCAAGTGGATATCCCTAGGACCTCATCCTAATCCAATTTTTAGCAGTTTTCCACACAACTGGCCAGGCTCAACCTCTTAAGAAAAAATCTCTTTTATTAGAGTTAGAGCATTGCACCTGCCTGTTCTCCACTTCTATATCCACTGGTACTCATGTCTGTAAGGGGCTCTTCTTCCTCCAGTCCCCTCTGATAATTGGTTTCTGTTCTCTGCTTTCTCCTCTATACACTCATCTTCTTAGTAATCTTGGCCATTGTTGTGGCTTTTCAATTAACCTCTCCAGTCTGACATTTCCTCCAAATTCTGCATTCACATATCCAGCTGCCAACTGGACAAGCCAAGTCTCCATGAATATCTAAAATGAATGCATTCAAAATGGAACTAAACCCTAATGTCTGTTTTCCCACTTTCTTGCCCACCCCTAAATTCTTTCTTGATTTTCTCTCATTTCAATAAATGGCATCACCATCTATCCAATTATTCCAAATGAGAAACCTGGGCAATATACTTGATTTGTCAGTCCCCTTCCTTCCCTACCTCCAACCCACAAGCTCATCCTCTCATTTGTTCCTCAAAAAATACTTGTACATATCTAACCCACCCCCTTTTCCCCATTTCTTCTGCTACTACATTGATCCAAACTTCTGCCATCTGTTACCCAAACTATTGCTATGGCTGCCCAACTGCTCTCCCAGCTTCTACTCTTGCCTCTTTGATTTAGATTCTATTTATCCATCAGGGTGAACTTGGAAATATATTGGGCCATGTTGCTTCCTGCTAAAACTGTTCAATGTCTCCCAGTTACTTTACCCTGAAATCCAAATTCCTTAAAATAGCTTAAAAGGCTTGGCCAGCTCTGACTTCTACCTCCCTCTCCAACTGGTCTTGCTGTGTGTTTCCCCTCACCCTTCCAGTTCAAGCCACAATAGCCTCCTTTCACTTCCCCTGAAACATCACTGAAGACCTTCACACAGGTGCATCCTCAGAACAAAACACCCTTCCCTCTCTATTCCTCAAGTCCCCTGCATGGTTCCCTTACATTTTTCAGGTCTCAGAGTGTCGCTCATCAATAATAACCTATGATAACCTAGCATTAGGTAAGTTTATCTGTAATGCTCATTAAAAATTACAAATATACATCAATTTACTCCCCCACCAGAGTATAAAGTCTCTAAGGACAGGGATCTTGTCATTTATGTTCATTACTTGAACAGGTAACACCCAAATTTCTAGAATACAGTACGTGCTCAGTAATTTGTACAATTTACTGGTGACTTGCTAGTTCCTTATTCCAATCCTTGCACAGCCCTCCTTTACTTTCTGTGGGAGAGTTTCCTGGAATCTTATATTAAAACCCTCCTTGTTGTTTCTATTATTTGGGCAGGTTTCTGTTCTTAAACCAAATGATCACTAATTGATGGAGTTTAAAAAGGATGAAGTAGTCAGCAATGCCATATGTTGTTGAATGAGCAAGAGAGTTAAGAGCTAAGCCAAATTCACTGGACCTCATCACTGGTAATCTTCAAGGGAAAAAGGTATTCTTTAGGGTCCATAAAATATGGCCCCATGGAAGACAGTGAGTTTGTGTGAAGGGTGAGAAGGTGGATGCAACACTTTAGAATACCTTTTTGATAAGTCTAAAATAAAAATATGGCATGAAATGGGATCTTGCGGTTCAGCAAAGAAAGCACATGTTGATTTAGTTTAAAAGAATAGGGAAGGAATGCCTATTTTTTTTAAATTTATTTGACAGATAGAGTTAGACAGTGAGAGAGAGAGACAGAGAGAAAGGTCTTCCTTTTGTTGGTTCACCCCCCAAATGGCTGCTACAGTCGGCACTGCACTGATCCAAAGCAAGGAGCCAGGTGCCTCTCCCGGTCTCCCATGTGGGTGCAGGGCCCAAGCACTTGGGCCATCCTCCACTGCCCTCCTGGGCCACAGCAGAAAGCTGGACTGGAAGAAGAGCAACCGGGACTAGAACCCGGCACCCATATGAGATGCTAGCGCGGCAGGTGGAGGATTAACCAAGTGAGCCATGGCACCAGCCCCAGGAATGCCTATTAATATGCCAATATGCTAAAGGAGCCAAAAGAGAGAAAAAAAGAAGCAAGGTTTGAGGAGAACTTCCATGAGGCAGTAGAGGATTTGATCCCAAGCACAAAAAGGGACAATGTTTTCCCCTTTGCTACAGGAAGGGCAATAAGAAGCCAAAGGCAAAGGCAGAATTTCAAGTCCAGCAAAGGGAGGTTGAATGTGGCCGCTTCAGGAAGTCAACCTGTTGTCACAAGAAGGATCAGAATGTCCTGAAAGGCTTTTCTGAACCACACCTGCACTCCTGTCCACCCCTCACTTCCCTGCCCTAGAGTAGAGTTGCTGTCCACCACCACCATGGCTGAGGCTATGCAAGTGTGACGGCACAGTGCTGGATTGTGAGCAGATCTTAGTTGGGTGGAGGGAAGCAGAACATAAGTTGCAGTCACAGAGAATTTAGCCCAGTGTAGCCAGGTGCTGGTAAGAAGGGTAGGATTGTAAACTTTTTAGTTCACCAGGAGAACTTTATGATCAAGCAAATTTGGAATAAAAGTGGATTAAAAATAAAAGTTCACCAAGCACAACTGCAGGCCCAAAATATTTTCTGTTATCAACCATATATAATGAAACATTGATAATGACATTAATTCATGGAAATTACCCAAAGAAAACAGTTTTCAAAGTTCTACTTAGATTACCACAAAAGAATCAAAAGAGTCTATTCATTTTACATAATTAGTATCTAATTCTATGGTTCGCCATAATGTACAGTGGTATTTAAAATACAGTCTGTCCCCACAGATTTAACCAAACACAGATTTAATACATTTGAAAAAAAAAAAAAAAGGCCGGCGCCGAGGCTCACTAGGCTAATTTTCCGCCTGCGGCACCAGCACACCAGGTTCTAGTCCCAGTTGGGGTGCTGGATTCTGTCCCGGTTGCCCCTCTTCCAGTCCAGCTCTCTGCTGTGGCCCGGGAGTGCAGTGGAGGATGGCCCAAGTACTTGGGCCCTGCACCCGCATGGGAGACCAGGAGGAAGCACCTGGCTCCTGGCTTCGGATCGGCGCAGCACACTGGCCATGGCAGCCATTTTGGGGTGAACCAATGGAAGGAAGACCTTTCTCTCTGTCTCTCTCTCTCTCACTAACTCTGCCTGTAAAAAAAAAAAAAAAAGGAAAGAAAGAAAGAAAAAGAAAAAAAAGTGTCTGTACCCATTATGCACACTTTCCACACTCTGCCCCATCATGATTTCCTATAATATAGTGTAACAGCTATGTCCACAGAACTTATGTAGAATTAGGTATTATATGTCCTGTAGAGATGATTTAAAGCATACAGGAGAGGGGGGGCATTTGGCACAGCAATAGGGACACTCACTTGGGGCACTCACATTCCCCTATCAGAGTGCCCGAGTTCAAGTCTCCACTCTGCTTCCAAACCAACTTTAATGTGCACGCTGGGAGGCAGCAGATGATGGCTCAGGTGACTGGGTGTCTGCCAGCCACAAGAAAACCCAGATTGAGTTCCAGGCTTTTGGCTTCAGCCTGCCCCAGTTCCAGCTTTTGAGGAGTAAACCAGTGGATGGTAAATCTCTTTCTATGTCTCTCTTTCCCTCTCTCTACCTTTTTAATAAATAGATATAAACATGCA
This sequence comes from Oryctolagus cuniculus, assembly GCF_964237555.1. Lineage (NCBI taxonomy): Eukaryota > Metazoa > Chordata > Mammalia > Lagomorpha > Leporidae > Oryctolagus > Oryctolagus cuniculus. The sequence continues at coordinate 37,703,097 of NC_091447.1, forward strand.
GGAGGACATGCATATGTTATATGTCCATGACATATGTATATATACAGGAATTGAACACCCCAGATTTTGGTATCCTGAGGGTCCTGGAATCAGCCCCTCATGGATACTGAGGGGTGACTATATAAGACTATATTACGGATATTTCTTTATCTTAGAGAATTTCATTGAGGAAAAGCTAAATGGCCCTGGCAGGATAACAGTTATTATTTATAATGTAATGATAAGTGAAATATTTTAAAGCCTCTTCTGCTTCTGGTTTGTTTAGCTACCAGATTAATAAACTTTTAGAGACAGTGAAATCTAAGAATGTAACTTGATCTTATCCATTCCTGACATTCTTAAATGAAATCTTTAACACACTGGCAGAAGAGCTATTGAGAGTAGACTCAGGTCCATGAAAAATATTTTCTTCATCTCCCTAGAAAATAATGATTTGTATTGCTGTACAATGGTCACGACCTTGACTGCTCTCTGGAATCACAGAGCCCCACTAATTTATACCAGTTTTCCTTCCATTCTATTCAGCCCTGACCATCAGGTATAAATTAGTGCTAAATCAATATTAGCTGATACTTCCCCAGGTGTGGGAAATGAGGAAACCTGACCACACAAGCAAACAAAGTCTTTCCTAGCTACATTTAAAATAAGGTGGTTATTATTATACTGCATGGGGACAGGCTTCTTTCTTTTTAATAAACCTTATGCCACCTTAGTTTGAATTAACTTGATATTTTAATATCAGCAGTCCAGCAGAATTACTGTTCAGTTAGTATGGATTCCCTACCATCTTTTACACTTTTCATTCTTTCATGGAACTTTCTCCTGTCCTTCAATCTCTTGTCACCCCCATCCCTGCCATATGCCCTACCATCCTTTTCCATTTCTCTACTTACTGGGTGTGGGAGGGTGTTGGGGAGCAGGTTGAGTGGGAGAGTCCAGGAGACAGTTTACATACCTGCTTTCAGTGCTCACCTTGGGCAGAGCAGTGT